>NC_053493.1:147296163-147588663 GCF_905171775.1 Rana temporaria
ATAGATTTATGATTTATTTTTTATTTTTTACTAGTAATGGCAGCGATTTGCGATTTTAAATTTTTTTTTGTCAGGCCTGCGATATTGCGGCGGACATATCGGACACTTTTGACACAATTTTGGGACCATTCACATTTATACAGTAATCAGTGCTATAAAAATGCACTGATTACTGTATAAATGTGACTGGCAGGGAAGGGGTTAACACTAGGGGGTGAGGAAGGGGTTAAATGTATTCCCTGGGTGTGTTCTAACTGTGTGTGGAGGGGGACTGACTGGGAGAGGTGACCGATGCTGTGTCCCTATGTACAAGGGACACAGCATCGGTCTCCTCTCTCCCTGACAGAACGTGGAGCTCTGTGTTTACACACAGAGCTCCACGGCCCTGCTGTCACCGCCGATCGCGGGTTCCCTGCGGACATCGCAGCCACCAGGCACGCGCATCGGCATCACAGGGTACAGTGTTTCCCCGTTGCGCGCCCCCAAAATGCATAGGGGTTGATTAACTAAAACTGGAGAGTGAACAATCTGGTGCAGCTGTGCATGGTAGCCAATCAGGTTCTAACTTCAGTCTAACTTCAGTTTGTTCAATTAAGCTTTGACAAAAAAACTAAAAGTTGATTGGTTTCTATGCAAAGCTGCACCAAATTTTGTACTTTCTAGTTTCAGTGAATCAGTCCAATAGTCAAAGCACATATTTGGGAGCAGTTTTACAAAGTTTTTTTTGTGGGAGCTGTTGTTAAGAAGTCCGCATTTTTGTCAAAACAGTCCTGAGATTTAGCTTGTCATGACAGTTGGGTGGGTGACCTTAATTTTCCCCACTACAATTAGAGTATGTACAGTTAGGTCATCTCCTTGCCCTGATCCTATGATTAGACAGCAAAGAAACAGCATTAGACAGATTAGGTCCTCCCTCTGCTCATTCTTCTCTCCCCTTCTATTACCTTGTTAGCACATTTGATTGGCTCCCAGTGATAGCCCTCTTTTTCCTAGTCCCAATTTACCATACCCTTATTAGTGTTCAGAGAAGTAGGTCATTGTGTACAACCTGTCTGGTATTTGATGATGTGATGGGTGTTAAATACTTTGACGCAATCTCTACCTGCAAGAGGTGAAATTGCTGCAACTATTGCAGACCTTTAAAGCGATATTAAAGTGATTTTAAAGGCAAACATTTAAAAAAACAAAAACAAACATGTTATACTTACCTGCTCTGTGCAGCAGTTTTTTACAGAGCAGCCGGATCCTCCTTTTCTCGGTCCCCTCCCTGGCGCTCCTGGCTCCTCCCTCCTGTTGAGTGCCCTTACAGTAAGCAGCTTGCAATGGGGGCACCCAAGCAGACTCTCTCCTGAGCCGCTGCTCTGAATGTCCATTCAGACACGAAGTCATAGCTTAACCCCACCCCCTCTCTCTCCTCATTGACTCGCCTGCTGTGTTTTTCAAAATTAGGAGCCATTGTCTCAGCCAATGAAGAGGGAGAGTACTCAGAGAGCTGAGGCTCTTGTGCACATCGCTGGAGAAAGAGCAGGCTCAGGTAAATATTATGGGCAGCAGGAAGGGCTGTTGCACACAGAAGATTGTTTAACTTCATGCATGTTATGGAAAGACCAAGCAGACTGGGCTACACATTTTGAAATACAAAGGAAGAAATCTATTAATTGAAAAATCCATATCAAAATCAAAAAGAAACCCAAGTGCTCTGTTTTGTTATAAGGCTCCATGCACACTGAAGCTGATAAACTGCAGTTTTTTGGCGTTTTGGCTTTTTTTTTTAAAGCCCATAAACTGAGCTCTATGTTAGCCTATGTGCCCATGCACACCTGGGCATGTTTTAGTGTTAATGAGCTTTGGAGTTTATTGGCTTTTCATCGGGAAATAACGCTAAAAAACGCAAAGCGCCGGAAAACGCTAAAAACGGCCAAAACCGCTGGCGCCATCGTTTTTTTGCGTTTTTTTTATCAATTGAAAAAAAAAAAGCTACACTCAAAAACGCTGATTGCAAAAACGCTAAAAACGTTGAAAGGTTCCCTGCAAAGCTACTGGCGTTTTTCTTTTATAGCTTTTATCAGCTTCAGTGTGCATGGAGCCTTAATGTCATAAATGCCTCTTCTGGCCTGTCAGCGATAATGTAATCTGAGCTGCTCATGCGCAGCTCAGACCATAATCATGGCACCCGCTCTATGCCATGTGCATGCATGGGAGTGACACCATCACTGAAAAAATTTGACACCATCGCTGAAAAAATATAATGAAAGCAACTACAGTTTTCCAATTATTGTGAAATATAACAATAATTTATTATAAAAAGACAGAAAAGCCGCGCCACAAATATTGCAAGTTTCTTGACAAGTTTCTTAGAGGATAAGGTATGTTAAAGTCCATATGCATGTGTCTTGCACCATGAATCGCTCTTATTAGTATACAAGTCTGTAGGAAGGCATGGTATAACATTTAATCATAGGGCTCTCCTTGATTAGATCACTGTAGATAGTATCCCAAAACCCACACCACCAAGTGACATGTATGGCAAAAATAGGTGAACCCTCCACCAGAATAAGAGGCCGCTTACCAGAAGGCAAGCAAACCGAACATTTGGCTATAGCCCAGCCGCGGCCTTTAACTCCTCGGGAACCCGGGATGAAGAGGTTAACAGCAGACACTCAATGGAAAACTGCTCCAATTCAATCGTTTAGGACAAGAAAGAGAGGTGCACCATAGCGTGACTCTGTTTTACAAAAGATTTATTTTGCCATATATGTCACTTGGTGGTGTGGGTTTTGGGACACTATCTACAGTGATCTAATCAAGGAGAGCCCTATGATTAAGTGTTATACTATGCCTTCCTACGGACTTGTATAGTAATAAGAGCGATTCATGGTGCAAGATACATGCATATGGACTTTAACATACCTTATCCTCTAAGAAACTTGTCAAGAAACTTGTAATATTTGTGGCGCGGCTTTTCTGTCTTTTTGTATTTTTGTGCATCTCACGCCAGCTGCTGCCTATAGTGGGTTATTTTAGGGTGTTATTAGCGCAGTTTTTTGTTTTCTAATAATTTATTATACCTTTACTGTCAAAGAGCTAATAACTACAAAAATAGGAAGTAAACATGTGACATATCTCTTAAAGTGTCCTGTTTCTTTCAAATCTGAGCAAAGAAAATAATGCAAAGCAGTTATGGCCAACTAGGAACACTAATGCCCTGTACACACGATCAGTCCATCCGATGAGAACGGTCTGATGGACCGTTTTCATCGGTTAACCGATGAAGCTGACTGATGGTCAGTCGTGCCTACACACCATCGGTTAAAAAAACGATTGTGTCAGAACGCGGTGACGTAAAAAACAACGACGTGCTGAAAAAATGAAGTTCAATGCTTCCAAGCATGCGTCAACTTGATTCTGAGCATGCATGGATTTTTAACCGATGGACGTGCCTACAAACGATAGTTTTTTTTCTATCGGTTAGGTATCCATCGGCTAAATTTAAAACAAGATTGCTTTTTTTTAACCTATGGATAAATAACTGATGGGGCCTACACACGATCGGTTTGGTCCGATGAAAACGGTCCATCAGATACGTGTGTATGCGGCATAAGTTGGACTCCTTCAGAAGTGTCCTACCCTTATACTCAGCATACATTCTTCCCCAGATAGATGAATGTCTGTTTGAGTAGCCATTGAGTTTTGAACAACACCTTTAAACTGTGCATTGAACTGTGTATGATGCATAGGTGTGCGCACAGGGTGTGCCGGGTGTGCCCAGGCACACCCTAATCACCCCATGCACATTAGTGTTATCGCTCTGTATAGCAGCAGGAACATGGGGAAGATCTCCCTCTTACTGGCTCTGCCATAAGAGAAGTGATTATGCTCTTCTTGTTCACTATGCCGGAAGGGAGATCAATGTGCTGGGGGCATATATATATAGACACATACACATGGTTGTGTGTTTGAGCTTAAGGGTGCACACCCTAATGCAATAGGCTGCGCACACCTATGGTATGATACAAAGACCATTGTGTATGAACCAGACTTCTGGTTTCCTGATTCCATGTCGAACAGCCAAATAAACCCCCCCATATACATGTATCACAGAAGCTCCAGTGTCTAACTAGATACCTGGACAAAGAGCACAGAGTTCTTCACTAGCAGCTTACACACATGTATCGAAAGAACAATTATGCTACAATATGGGTTGCTGTGAAAGAAACATCATTATTGGTTAAAATTGTATTAAGTGTTCGCTATAGATTTGAAGGAAAAAAAACCCACATGTGAAATGGAAAGAAAGAAAAAGCAATTTGTGTACCGGTATATAATTTTCCTATTTTCCATAGGCAAGACACAAAGGCTAGTAATTTTTATAAACCACCCTTTTCCGTTGAAAATATTGTAATCATGCTCTATTGTGAATTTATAGTAAATCATCTGAGCTACTATCATTTTGACTGTATTTTAAATACATAAATGTCTAACCAAAATCTAAAGATGCACCTAGATTGGAGACATAATGCCAAATCTGAGAATCCTGCGGATGTGAATTGAGAAGGACCTTTATAAATATCAAACAAATAAGCGGGTGATATTAGGAAAATAATGCTCATCTTTGTCATGCATATACAACATTTTCAAGGAATAGTTGTTTTCATCTTACTTGGTGTGTCCTCAGTCAGGTATTCAACATTTTTCAGAACTCCCTGATGCTCTTCTGTGGTCTTGATGATGCACCCTGCCATTGCATCTTTTTCAGTAATATAAAGTATCGCAAAGAATAGGCAGGTTACAAACCATTTTTTGAGTTATTGATGCTCTCTAGTAGTTGAGCTTGGATTACGAATATATATTGATTTTTCAATTAATAGATTTCTGCCTTTGTATTTCAAAATGTGTAGCCCAATCTGCTTGGTCTCTCCATTGACAGAAGTCTGTAAGGCTTTCCACTGGTTTAACCACATGCTGTCAGTAGGGTTTCCTTTTTCTTTTCTTTTTTTTTTCAAATAACACATTTGTTCTTTGGCTTCCACATTTGTGAACCGTTTTTCTCATACACCAGTAAAACAAATAACATTGTCTTCGATTTAAAAACTCCCAATAAGTGTATATTGATTGGTATGTGTAAAAGTTATAGCTCCTACAATTTATGGTATATATATATTCTTTTATACTACTAATAGCAGTGATCAGCCACTTATAATGAGAGTGTGGCGGGCAATCTGACACTAACGCTGGGTGAAACTGACTAAGTCATATTAATACAGTGATCAGTGATACTATTATACACTGTCACTGTACTAATGATACTGGCTGGGAAGGGGTTAACATCTAGGGTGATCAAGAGCACAGAGAGGTTGATTTACTAAAACTGCAAAGTGCAAAATCTGGTGCAGCTCTGCATAGAAACCAATCAGCTTCCATTTTTTTTTTCGTCAAAAGTTCATTGTACAAACTAAAGTTAGAAGTTAAATGCTGATTGGCCACCATGCACAGTTTTAAAAAATCAACCCCACAGACTCCTTCACTAGTAGTTTGCAGACATGTAAAAACCAGGGAATATACTATATATATCGTTTGGACTATTGCACTCAATAAGTACCCATTCTTTGATTTACAAGCCCATATTACTAAAATGTGTGTCTCACAATCAATCTTTAGAGCTAAAAAAGGATACAGGTGAAAAGAAAAAGTAGTCTTAACCAGACGGGGTAATTTTAATAAATGTAAAGCGTTGTGGGAGCTTTGGCTGAGAAGAATGGGGTGTCCACCCTAGAGAGGGGAGAAGAAGTTAGACCAGTAGCTAGAGATTAACCTGATGAGAGTGAGAGAGAGAGAGAGAGAGAGAGAGAGAGAGAGAGAGAGAGAGAGAGAGAGAGAGAGAGAGAGAGAGAGAGAGAGTAAATAGAGAAAGAGAGTTGTACTTGCTAGATAAAGTGGATAAATCCACTTGGAAGCAGGAAGGAGAGGGAGAGAGGGGAAAAAGAGAGAAAGAGTGAAGAGGAAAAAGCTCAAACTGCAGGAGTGATAGAGGTTGTGTGTGAGGTACAAATATTATAATGGAGTGAAGAGGGGAGGGGAGGGGGGATATGGGGATAGTGAGCACTTCAAAATCTATGTGTTTGATGTATAAAGATGTATGCATTTTAAATAGAGCGTTTTTTGTACTAAAGAAAACAATAAAGAATATAAAAAAAAAAAAGGATACAGGCATTGGAATCGGTTTTAAATACTGTATTTATTGGCGTATAACACGCACAGGCGTATAACACGCACCCTAACTTTAGGAGGGAAGTTTCAGGAAAAAAAATGACCGGATGTCAGGGGGCACGCATTGCGGCGATCATGGTGCAGTGTGTCAGTCTGACACACCGCAACTCTGATCTAGGTAAAGAGTGTCCGACGAAGACTCTTTACCACGTGATCAGCCGTGTCCAATCGCGATGTAACCAGGAAGAGCCGTTGATCGGCTTTTCCTCACTCGCGTCTGACAGACCACCAGGATGGCGCCCAGGATCACCAGGATGGCCACCACACTGGACCACCAGGTATGCCCCCCTAGACCACCAGGGAGTGCCAATCTGTGCCCAGGCAGCTGCCAATCAATGCCCAGGCAGCTGCTAATCAGTGCCCACCCACAATGCCTACCACTGCCAGTGTCACCGGGGATGCCTATCAGTGCCATCTACCAGTGCCGCATATCAGTGCCCATCAGTGCCAGGTATCAGTATCCATCAGTGCCTATCAGTGCCACCTATCACTGCCCATCAGTGCCACCTATCAGTGCCCATCATCAGTGCCTGTCAGTGCCACCTAATTTGTGCCACCTCTTCGGTATCGCTTTATCAGTGCCCGTCAGTGCCGCCTTATCAGTGCCTATCAGTGAAGGAGAAAACATACTTATTTACAAAATTTGATAACTGAAACAAACAAAAAAAAATGTTTCAACATTTTCCGACTTTTTTTTTTTTGCAAAAAATTAAAACTGCAGAGGTGATCAAATACCACCAAAAGAAAGCTTTATTTGTGGGAACAAAATGATAAAATTATTGTTTGGGTACATGTCCGCACAATTGTCATTTAAACAGTGACAGCGCTGAAAATTGGCTTGGGCAGGAAGGGGGGTAAGTGCCTGGTATTGAAGTGGTTAATGAGTGAAATCGATCTGGTTGATTCTACAACATGTGATGAACAAACTTATGTGAATTGTGTACATAAACGATTGCTCTAATTCCAAAAATACGAATATACAGATAGAGGAAAGTGCATAAATGAAAAAATCTTAAAATATATGCATGGTGTATAACCGAGTATACAGATAATAATGCCAAAATCTCAGTGCAACAAATGAAAGCCCATAAGCAATTGAAAAGTGTGAAAATAACAAATGTTCCACTGTGTGTCCACCAGTGCTCAAAAGATGAAAAAGTGCTCCAACAACAAGTCAAAAAGGTTGGTCTATTACCAGATGGAATTATTACAGAGATCAGGGCAGCTTGTGAAGAAGTAATACTAATCACAGGTGTGGATATCTCAAATGGTGCTCTTTTACACAACCAAAGCAGGTATATACATCAAATCAGATACACCATCAATTGTCCCATCTCCAAGTATATATACAGTAGCTAGCTAGTAGCTCGCCAGCATCCCCTGGTCTTATTAAACTAGTTCAAAATGCCCCAATGTTGATATATTGTTTGTGTCGCAGTGTCATTCCCATATTGGTTAACCATATCTCTAGGGTTGGAGGGGGTTGGAAAGTCCAGTGTTGCATAAGCAGCTTTCATGCTTAAAATAGTGCCCTGGGTACCTTCTGCCTGACATGTACATCTGGTACAACATCATCCAGTATACCCAGTAAACACGGCTTAGGGTCAAGGGATATGGCTCTGTGGAAGCTACTGTTAATGATGCATCCTATGCCGGTCCAGTTAGCTTTGGGCAATGCTAGAGGAGATGTATGAGATCCCCATTGTCTTTACTGCATCTGAATTAAATGTTTAAACTGTGTTAATTAAACTAGCATCTACCAGTGAAAGGTGGGCTCTCTCCTAACCCCCGAAATGTGCAATGTCATTTTGTTTAAGAGTGAGTCCAAAGGGAAATTAAAAGACTTTCACTTTGGACTCTAAGAACCAGAGGTGTGGCACTATCATTGTTTTATTTTCCTTTGGACTCTAGGCAGAGTGTCCGGTGAGACCCACAGTCACATGAAAGCCACCTAACCATTAAACTTTACCAGCTAGATTCAATTATGTGATATTGAAACTCAGACTCCAGCACCTCACCAGATCTGTTGAAAAATTTTACATGAGCCTGTTGCAGTTTCTACTTCACTTCCTGTCTGGTAGGACAACTGTCAGCAGAATAGGAAGTGAGGGTATTAGAGATGTGTTTAACAGTAAAAACCTGATATGATTTCTTATCCCTACTTTATCCAAAACTAGAAAAAAAAGTGTTTGTCTTGAAATACACCTTTAAAAAATAGTTTTGAATAGCTTTAAATATATATACTTATTAAAGTTTATAATATGTCAGTTCATTTAAACTTATGTAAGACAAGAAGTTGGCGTTTCTCAACGCAAAAGTTTGACGTGTAATGCTTTATTGAAAATGCTTGTACACTAATATTTTGAAAAATTCAATAAACATAATTTAAAAAAAAAAAAAAAAAAAAAAAAAAAAAAAAAAAAATAGTTTTGAAAACGTGCAGTTTTGTTAAGGCTAATTCTTACCGCAGCATTAAAGCATCTGCAATATTATTTATTAAAATGTGTTATTGTAATGCATTGATGCTTCCATTGCATTTTCAATGCTTTTTTTGTTACACTGCGTGTGTCATTTGCATATTGACTGTGACCTCGCTTTCTTCATGATTGTTGATTCAGTGTAGAAAAAAAAAAAAGCGATGGTGGCAGGAATATTGACCTTTCACTTGTTGTATGGTTGTTCTGTGTGAGTGGCTCACAAGTAGTGAGCAGGCATCAGTAGTACAGCCTACAACAATGCCAGCTTCTCATAGATGTAAGTCTAGAAGCTACATACAAATTAAGGCTTGTATGAGAAAAGCACAACCGACCACTTTATACAGTATGACAAGTTGATGAGGATAGCCCTGCTTGGAGCTGAAAGATGCATACAATAGCGTTGAACAGTTTCCAAAAGTACGTCTTCCAACAGCAAGTAAATCTTAACTGAAAATACTTCAATTTATCAAATTACCTGGTCATAATCACGTTTGCATCTGTGATTGTATTGGCTGAATATTGGAGATGAAATGATGTTTAGATGATTAACAGACATATTGATTGGGTTGTTCTGAGTATTTATTTGAGTCTGCTGCTGTGCATGCGATTAAATAGAAAAGAGCAACATTTTAACATTTTTATTGAAAGAAATCATTTTCAAGATGTTATAGAATTACATACAGTATATCACAGACCACTACAATCATCAGGGACAGCACCACTGAAACGATATTGTGTCATCACAAAAATTTGTGTAGTAATTTTGTTTATTTTACAAAATTTATTTGCTTACATACACCAGCAACCACCCAATATGGCCAATTTTGGTGTATCAGCGGTAGACCATAATTAAGTGCTGGATGTATCATGGACAATATAGTTAAAATCTATTGCAAAGTATACTTTGAAGAGAAAAAAATAATAATAACGCTAGCCTCATCAACTTCATATAGATTGCCAGTGTCAAAAAGCATAGTGATAGTTTTTTCCAGCACCATGTTATATTTTGTAGAACATTTAACAATATGCCAACACAGAGTGCACCAAAACACCTCAATACCCTAAACCCCCACTCTAAGGATTAGGCAGATGTTAAGGCACACACATATATTTGTATCTATCTATCTATATATATATATATATATATATATATATATATATATATACTGTATATATATATATATATATATATATATATATATATATATAGTTATCTATCTATCTATCTATCTATCTATCTATCTATCTATCTATCTATCTATCTATCTATCTATCTATCTATATCTATATCTATATCTATATATATATATATATATATATATATATATATTGGGTGCTGTCTCTCAAACATGGCTAAATATACAGTATCTCACAAATAGAGATGAGCTTTATGTTCGACCCTAACATTGGCTGTTTGCCCGTTCGCCGAATAGCAAACAATTTGGGGTGTTTGCGGCAAATTCGAAAGCCGCGGAACACCCTTTAAAATTCTATTGGAGAAATCAAAAGTGATCATTTTAAAGGATAATATGCAAGTTATTGTCATAAAAAAAGTGTTTAGGGACCTGGGTCCTGCCCCAGGGGACATGTATCATTTTTTTTAACGTTTTTTCGGGAGCAGTGATTTTAATAATGCTTAAAGTAAAACAATAAAAGTGAAATATTCCTTTAAGTTTCGTACCTGGGGGGTGTCTATAGTATGCCTGTAAAGTAGCGCATTTTTCCCGTGTTTATAACAGTCTCTGCACAAAATGACATTTCCAAAGGAAAAAAAAGTAATTTAAAAATTCTCGCGGCTATAATGAATTGTCGGGTCACGGCAATACAGATAAAAGTCATTGAAAAAAATGGCATAAACAAAATAAAAAAATAGGTAGGGGTCCCCCTAATTACATATCAGGCCCTTCAGGTCTGGTATGGATATTAAGGTGAACCCTGCGCCAATTTTTTTAAAAAAATGGTGTAGGGGTCCCCCTCAAAATCCATACCAGATGCTTCAGGTCTGGTATGGACTTAAAGGGGAACCCCTGCGCTAAAATAAAAAAAATGGTGCGGGGTTCCCCCAAAAAATCCATACCAGACCCTTATCCGAGCACGCAACCTGGCAGGCCACAGAAAAAGAGGGGGGGGGGGCTAGAAAGCTTGGGAAAGTCCTTTATTATAAAGAAAAAAAGAAAAACAAAAAAAAATATCAACAATGTAATCCATTCTTGAGTGATACGGAGGAAAAAAAAGCTATTTCAGAGGGAGAGATCAAAAAATCTAAATCAAAAATGATTGTCTATTTCCAAGGATTGAAGACTAAATCTCTGGCTTGGGTCCCCATGCAGAGTGAACAGGTAACATGAGAGCTTGAAGTGTTGTGATTGCCTGTCGGTGATGCTGGTAGTGGAAACAAACCAGGTGTCAAGCCAGAGCAGAAGTAACTGACAGTGGGACAGAGCATAATAACTGGCTGGTTGTAGCAGATGACCAGCAGGCTGGAACAGGCATGCACTGGCTGTCAGCAAGCAGGTAGTGAGCAGGCACTAGTTGGTAACAAATAGATGGTGAACAGACACTGGGAAGCAGAAAGGTGAAAAAAAAGTACTGACTGATAGAAAACAAATGATGAGGAGGTACTGACTGGTAGTAGGTAGGTGAATGGAGCAACTTGTTGGGAAGCGTGTGGAGAAACAGCAGAGTCAGACGGGCCGGGTCATAAACTAGTAGTCAGATCAGATTCAAGCACATAGACATTTGCTTGCTCAAGATTCAAGCGAGAGTCGGTAACAGGTAAGCAGTATAAAGGCAACAGAAGCAGATGCAGATGGAGGTTCAAGGGATGGTAAGTACAAGTTGAGTCGGTAGCTGGTATCAGATGCAGATAACAGGTCAAAGATCACATGGGAAACACTGTAGACGAGACAGCACTGAACCTGATCACTGACTCTGAGTTTAAATAGCCTGCCTGGTGCCATCATTAATGACAGATGCGCATGTACAGTATGGGCACGCAGATGTGTGCGAGCACACGGATGCATATACGCATGAGCATGTTCACCTTTTCTATGTGAAACTGTTTGACTGTATATCAGTCTGTGTTTTCACAGAGAGAGTCTTCTTGAGGCGAAATCTTGCCTGCTGGCATGCCCTTCCTGGCACACTCTTTTTAAGCCTTTTGGAATAGGCTACAATTCCTGAGGGAGAAAGCAAGCACATTGCAACTGGAAATAAAAAAAAATGCTTTTTTTAATTAAAATTAAGTTGGAAAATGTAACAGCCTGTATAAAACAACGTTTTTCATCATGAAAAAAAACGAAGTTTTTCTAACTTCATCATAAAAAACGACGTTATCCACACACCATCGTTTTGTCAAAATGCTCTAGCAAAGCGCGGTTACGTACAACACGTACGACGGCATTCTGTTCCATTCAAGCTCCCGTCTCATAACTTGCTTCTGAGCATGCGCGGGTTTAAAACGTTGTTTAAAATGTTGTTTTAGCCCACACACGAAAAATTTTTACGACACAAAAAACGACATTTTGAAAAACTACATAAAAAATTGAAGCATGTTCAAATTTTTTTTTGATCGTTTTTTAGAAGACAAAAAACGATGTGAAGCCCACACACGATCATTTTAAATGACGTTTTTAAAAACGTTGTTTTATTTCATCACAAAAAACGACCGTGTGTACGCGGCATTACAGTTTAAAATCACACATAATAAACCTGTATAGACAGGCTGCAATTTCTGAGAGAGTACATCTGAAAATAAAAAATTAGGGCCAGATTCACAGAAGAAGTACGCCGGAGTATCTACTGATACTCCGGCGTACTTTCAAATTTGCCGCGTTGTATCTTTAGTTTGAATCCTCAAACCAAGATACGACGGCTTTTGGCTTCGATCCGACAGGCGTACGGCTTCGTACGCCTTCAGATCGTAGGTGTAATACTTTGGCGCCTGCTGGGTGGAGTTCACGTCGTTTTCCGCGTCGGGTATGCTAATTAGCTGTTTACGGCGATCCACAAAGGTACGCGTGGTCGTCGCATTCTCTTACGTCGTCGCTAGTCGGCTTTTCCCGGCGTATAGTTAAAGCTGCTATTTCTTGGCTTATATTTAGACTTGCCATGTTAAAGTATGGCCGTCGTTCCCGCGTCGAGTTTAATTTTTTTTTTTTTTGTGTAAGTCGTCCGTGAATAGGAAAGGACGTAACTCACGTCGACGTTCAAAAAATCACGTCGGTGCGACGTCATTTCGCGCAAAGCACGGCGGGAAATTTCAAAACGGAGAATGCGCAGTATGTTCGGCGAGGGAACGCGCCTAATTTAAATGATCCACGCCCCACGGAGGGATTTACGCTACGACGCCGCAACTTTACAGGCAAGTGCTTTGTGAATCAAGCAGTTGCCCGTAAAACTTGCGGCGGTGTAACGTAAATGCTATACATTACGCCGCCGCAAATGTACCTGAATCTGGCCCTTAATGTCTTGATTTAGAGAATGATGAGAGAAAAAATGCATTGACAGCTATTAATCTTTTTTTGGAAAGGCCTCTATTTCTTAAGATTTGAGCAGGCATAATGCATCTGAAGAAAAAACACAGTGTTAGTTTTAAATTTAAAAAGAAAAAAAATTGCACACATTTGCAGCCCACCATTTAAGACTTTCTTAGATTGGCTGCAACCACATTGCATCCGGAAATAAAATATTAATAAATGTTCTTTTTAAGTTTTTATTGGATAGGCTCCAATTTCTGAGGTATGAAAGCCTGTATGGATGGGCTGCAAATTATGAGTGGATGCAGGCATAAATAAAAAAATAGTGTCTCAATTCAGAGACCAAGGAGGAAAAATATAACAAAAGGAATACATTTGCAGCAAACCTTTAAGGCCTTTACTACAAGCAGTACGTTACAATTTCTGAGGTAGAGAACACGCACATTATATATAACAATTAAAAAGTCTAGTTTCAAAGACTAAAGATATAAAAAGATGTAAAAATGGTTACAGATTAGCCCATGGGGTCCTCGGTTGGTTCTTGAACCCAACACATGGGGAGGTCCCCCTCCCCCAGCCGTTAATGGGAAATTATATCCATCTTGACTATACCACTCACTGTAGATGTTTGACTGCGGTGAGTGCTCTTGTTTTATGAATTATTTTACCTATACCGTGTATTTTTTTACAGAGCACCCCTCTCTTACCCCCTTAAAGAAGACCGCTATGATAAGGTCGAAATGTGTCGGGGTCTTTTATCATTATTATTGTAATACCTGATCATCTTGACATGTCATTGTATATGTATCCTTACGACTGTTCCTTTATATACATGTTTTTATTGTATTATTTTGCATATATGTCTTTGAACCTAACAGATATGCCTTGTTAGTGCTAAGTCTGTATAAATAAATCATGTTTTTGATATCATAATGAACATTAGTATTTCTAGCTGCAATACAAAGCCCCCTGGGGTATCTTTCCTTTTCTCAGCACCACAGCTATTAAGCCTTTCTGGATAGGCCACAATTTCTTATGGATTGAGTAGGCATTTTGTATCTGGAATACAAAACATAGTATCTATTTGATTCAAATTTAAAACGAAAAAAGAATTGCACAAATTTGCAGCAAACCCTGAAAAGGTTTATTGGATAGGCCACAATTTTTGAGGAAAAGAAAAGGCTTGTTGCAAGCAGAATTAGGAAATGAGTGTCTTGTTTGCAGGACCAAAGATGCAAGAAGGTTACAGATTTGCACCACAGTGCTTACACATGTATAGAAAAGCTGCAAGTTCTGAGTGATTGAGCAATACATCTGGAAATAAAATATTAGGCTGCATTCACACCTGAGCGTCGGTCGTTCGGTCGTTTTTTCGCGCGTATTCATGCTTATTTGCGCGTTTGCATACAGCGTTGTCCGACGTTTTTTACTTCGACGTTTTTTATTTTAGCCAATAGGAAAAATGATCATCTTTTCATCACTTGTTGCTATGTTGGTAGATTTTTTTAATCTTCTGCATGGGCACAAGTTCTATTGATTAAAGCGACGAAACGCCCGTAGCAAACGCCCGTTGTCGCGCAAGTCGCTTGAATCAAGCGTTTCCATTACTTTCTATGGGAAATGGAAACGCTCAAATACGCCCAAACCGCCCGATACGTGCGACAAAAAAGGGTCCGGGACTTGTTTGAGCTTCAGGCGATCGTCGTTTCAGCGTTCGGCGTTGAGATGTGAACAGTCTCCATAGAGACTAATGTAATTTCGACCCTCCGGCGTATTGTAGCGTCGCGCTTCAGGCGTTAAAACGCCTAGGTGTGAATGGAGCCTTAGTGTTTTGAATTAGAGTCAGGAGTGAAAAACTTTACAGTTTAGCAGCTACAGCTCAGCTTAGCCCTTCCAGACAGGCTGTTAATTTCTTAAGGATTTAGCAGGCATAAAGTATTTGGAAAGAAAAACATATGGGGCAATTGACAAAGCTCTACTGTATGCGATAAGGGTATCAGGTTACTAATTTGCATACATTTTTGCATGCAGTAAAGTAAGTTAATTTCATCCAAAAAACAAAATAAAATAATGTTAATGTGGTATTTACCCCCAAAAAAAAAATATGTGACGATAAATACTGCATAAAAATCCAATTTACAAACTGACAAGAGAGTCAAAAAGCATGTGATAATTACCACCAGGGTTTAGCTGGCGGTATCACATGTGGTATTTGTCAAAAAACAGCCTGGGGTTGGGGAACCCCCTGACTGTTTCTTGACAAATAGCTGGTTGCTAGAGAGGGCCAGGAAGCCGGCAACCGTGTCCTTAACAACCGATGACTCGTCAGCTGTCAGCAGGCGTAAAAAAAAAGCCGTCAATTAAAAGTTATGAAAAAATAATGGCGTGGGGTCCCCCCCCTCAGTCCATACCGACCCCTTCGGCGTGGGGTCCCCCCAAAATTCATACCAGACCTTTATCTGAGCATGAAGCCCGGCAGGTAAGAAAAAGGGGGGAGTGAGCCCCCCTCCTGAACCATACCAGACCACATGCCCTCAACATGGGGGGGGGGGTGCTTTGGGACAGGAAGAAGGCTTGATTTTTAATAAAGTAATTGTCAAAAACTGACTCTTGTGTTTTGTTAAACTACTCTTTTTTGTGGTGAATCGGTAGGGGTACAATGTACCCCATACTCATTGTTAAAGGGAGCTTCCATATTCCAATAAGCCTCCCCAACTGCAGGTTTGTCGGGAAAATACCCTTGTCCCCATAAACATAGGGACAAGGTGATTTGGGGTAGGGGGCTTCCCGTCCCGCTGCTTAGCAAACAGCTTGATACGGTAAATTATCGCATTAACTAATGCGGTAATTATGGCTCTATGGAACAAATACCACATGCAGTATTTACCTACAAATTCTTAGTGAATTGAACCCTTGCCCAATTGTTACTGCATGCAGCATTTTACCGCATAGGATTAGCCATTATTTAGCACTTAGTGAATTGATCCCCATAGTGTCTAATTGTTTCAAATGCAAACAAAAAAAGGGACACCTTACTGCATAGCTAACAATTTCTGAGGGAAAGAGAAAGCACTTTACAAGTAAAATTTGAAAATGTAGTGTCTTGTTTCTGAGGCTAAATCTGTAAAAATATGTAAAAAGGTTACATGTTTGCACAACAGAACTTAAGCCTGTATGAATAAGTTGCATATTGCATTTATAACAAAAAAATGTGTGTCTTTACTTAAATGGGCTGTAAAGGTAAAAAAAAAAATCCTAAATAGCTTCCTTTACCTTACTGTTTTTACAGCTGGGAAATGAGAGGCCCAAGTTATACAGCAAAGCTGTTTGGGAGAAGCTTAAATTGTTTTCCCCTAAATAGCTTCCTTTACCTTAGTGCAGTCCTCCTTCACTTACCTCCTCCCTCGATTTTGCTTTTAAATGTCCTTATTTCTTCTGAGACATCCTCACTTCCAGTTCTTCTGTCTGAAACTCCACACAGTAATGCAAGGCTTTCTCCCTAGTGTGGAGTGTCGTGCTTGCCCCCTCCCTTGGAATACAGGAGAGTCAGGATGCCCACTAACAACACACAGCTCCTTTCTCTATCTGTAACGTAGAGAGAGAGTCCTGACTCTCCTGTAGTCCAGGGGAGGGGTCAAGCACGACACTTCACACCAGGGAGAAAGCCTCGCATTACTGTGTGGAGTTTCAGACAGAAGAACAGGAAGTGAGGATTTCTCAGAAGAAATAAGGACATTTAAAAGCAAAATCGAAGGATGAGGTAAGTGAAGGAGGACTGCACTAAGGAAAAGGAAGCTATTTAGGAAATTGTTTTTTTTTACCTTTACAACCCCTTTCAAGTTAAAATAACAGTTTAGTACCATGGCTACTAAGCCATTCTGGAAAAGCTGCAATTTCTTAGGGATTGAGCAGGCATATTGCACCTGAAATGAAAAAAGTGTCTATTTGCTTAAAATTTAAAAGAACTAATTTGCCCAAATTTTCAGCACACCTTTGACGTCTTTTTTGGATAATGCACAATTTCTGAAGGAGAGAAAAGGCACATTGTGCACAGAATTTAAAAAATAGTGCCTTGATTTAAAGATTAAATTATGAAAAAGGTTACAGATTTTTTCCACAGATAGTAAACCTGTGTGGTCAGGCAGCAGGTTCTAAGTGTGACTAGGAATATTGCATCTGGAAATGTAAAAAAGTTTTCCGTTAAATTGAAAATAAAAGCATGAATACTCAGATTAGGCTGCAAGAAATTTCTATTTTTTTAATACAGAAAATGTGATAATTTGCTTCTACCCTTGTAGAGCAAGTAAATTGCAGCTATATTTAAGCAAATATTCTCTTTTTTTACAAGAATGAATGAATCAAGGTGGTACATGTTAACATATTAGCACCATAGACTGTTATATGTAGGTCATACAATAAGCGTATTGCATCTGCCAAAGAATGGGTGTTGTGAAAGATAGGGTGCCTAGATACGATCTGCAACGGGTACAATAATGAAACCCAGAGCCATCCAAAAACGTCAATGGTTTCTCTGGAGGGTCTGGAACATTGGCTGCTATCTTATTTCTCAAACCTGGGGCCCTTCTATATATAAATGATGGTTTTGGTGGCAACATTTTGGCCAAATCCATATCTTTGAGTAGAATAGGCCAGAATTTTTTGAAAATCGTTTCCACACCTTTATATTGTCTATGAAATCCAGAGAGGAAGGCCACCTCGTCCCGACGAGTAGGCCCCCTTCTGGACTCCAATAGGGTTTGTCTATCTATATTGTGGACTTCTTTTTTAGTATTTAATAAAACAGATGGAGAATAGCCTTTTTCCACAAATCTTTCAGTCAACATATTGGCCTGCTGATCAAAATCAGTTATTTGATCACAATTGCGCCAGATGCGCATGTATTGTCCCTTAGGTATCGCTCCCAACCACTTAGGGTGATGACAGCTGGTTGTGGGCACAAAACCATTACGGTCCGTGGACTTAAAATTGGTCTTCGTGCCCACCTGATTTCCTTTTTTCATCAATGTTAGGTCAAAATAGTTGATGGAGGTTAAACTAAACTCGGCGGTAAACCGGAGGCCGTACTGATTAGTATTTATTTTCAATAGGAGGTCTTCTAATGTTGCCTGTGATCCCTCCCATAGCAATAGCACTTTACTAATGGACTTTTTGCACAATATTTATTAAATTTTTCCGTCGATTCACTATTTTTAACCTCATGAGTTGGGGGTTATCTACTGTTTGTTATAGTTGGACACTATTGTTATATTTTTTGTATTTATTTATGATTATATAGTTATTCATCATCTGCAGCGCCCCCTATCTTTCACTTTATCCAATATTGTTTCAGTTTACTGCAATTTGGGGTGCAGCTCAGTAATATTATTAATATTCACATTTACCTTTTTAGTTGGCGCGAGATTTTACCTCTCAAAGAATGGGTGTTATTTATTTCCTAACAGACTAGAGATACAATATAAAGAACTGCAGCACAGCTTTCAAACCATTTTTTTACAGATTATTAATGTTGAAGTAGAGCAGGCAGACCGCATCTAAAAAATAAAAATGTATTCTAATTGTATTTAAAATTTAAAACAAAAAATTTAAATAGCTTCAACTATAAGTGTTAAGGCTTTTGGAATAGACTGCTATTTTTCATAAGGAGAGAGAGCAGGCAGATTTCATCAATAAATATAAAATACAAGGGAATATCTGTGTAGACATAAGTTAAATATTGTACAAATTTGCTGCCTAACTTTGAGGTAGAGATTAGACAACTTTCAGCAAGAAATATTGCCTGAAACTGCATTGTTTCAGAAACAGGTTTTAAAAATTGCACATACCTGCAGAACAAAATCTCATTCTTTTTTAATAGGAGGAACACTTGGAGGCAGAGAATGGGCTTCCTTCAGCCAGAAATTAAAAAAACATGTATTTGAAAAAGACACTATATGAAAATCGTATGGATTATGTAAAAATAATCACATCCATTTAAATGGGAGGTAATGAAAGTGTATTTTTAGGACAACCTATGTAATTTCATACAGAATAACTTAACAGAATCTCATACTTTTCCATGAGAGACAATTTAGGAGGCAAGAAATTGTTGCATTTCAGCCATATATACGAAATGAAACTGCTTTGTTCTCAAAAGTATTTTATAAATTACATTTATTTATTTGCTGAGTTGTATCATATACTTTAGGATGCTACCGGGCCTTAGAGATAGAGAGTAGGTATACATCACCCAGAAATGTTCCAAAGACACTGTATAAACATGGTTTACATTTAAGGCACAGAATCTCATCCTGTTAAATAGGGTGCAACTTAGTAAGCAGGAAGTAGGCAATTATAAGTAAGAAATATGAAATTAAAATGTAGTTCCTCAAATACTTGTACTGTTATTTTTTGGACACATAAGTTATGCAGTTGTAAAAA
The DNA here is from genome assembly GCF_905171775.1 of Rana temporaria. Lineage (NCBI taxonomy): Eukaryota > Metazoa > Chordata > Amphibia > Anura > Ranidae > Rana > Rana temporaria. The sequence continues at coordinate 147,315,824 of NC_053493.1, forward strand.
AATAACTATTTTCCATAGGAGGCAATTGCAGAGGGAGAGAGCAAACAGGCTCCATATTTATTAAAAATAAACAAAAAGTATATTTTTCTTGTGGAAAAAAGTAAAAAATTTGCAGTTTAGTTAAAATGCATCATGTATAATATATTTTTTAGCTACAGTTGGGAGATAGGAAATATGAGCAATTTCAATTTAAAGAACTACTGTTAAGCCATACAACTGTAAAAAGCAAGTATGCAAAATAATACTGAATTGTAGGACTGTACTAAAGTATGATGAAAAGATCAATAGAAACAGCATGATATAGCCTGCACGAAAGCCATGCAGCCAAGACCTCTGCAGAGAGATTGCTACTTTCATAGAGCAAGAGGCCTTTTCTACAGCATGTTGGCAGTGGATAGGATTTTCTACTCAACATGTGGCTGCTCTCCGAAGAAAACTGAAAGACCTTGATGCACCTGGAATTTCTTTAGCTATTTTTTGTCTAAAATTTCAGTTGTGCTGGCAAAAATAAATTCAGGGTGCACACAAAGCAGCTATTGGACATAATTTAATGGTAAAAGTATATATGTACCCTTTATCCCTGTCCCCTTTCCCAGTAGAATACATCTTGTATAACATGTTCATATCTCATTGTTGTCTAATGGAAAATTGTACCATTTCTTTGCTTAAAAGTAAAAAATATATTATTATTTACACATACAATTAAATACATTACCAGTAACAATACAATACAAGTTAAACAATGTTACGTTTGTAATTCTACTCAACAGTAAACAAAAATCACATCAATAATGTTGTTAAATGATCACTACAATAATTTGGGCATAATGCACTAAATGCTTGAACCTCTGTTCAGTTCAAACATCCAATCATTGGCAAGAGAAGACTGCTGATGTCCACATCATTTCACTGCATTTCACCACTCTTGTTAGTAAGTCAAGCTCTTTGTGCCATAGCAATAGCACTTTACTAATGGACTTTTTGCACAATATTTATTAAATTTTTCTGTCGATTCACTATTTTTAACCTCATGAGTTGGGGGTTATCTACTGTTTGTTATAGTTGGACACTATTGTTATATTTTTTGTATTTATTTATGATTATATAGTTATTCATCATCTGCAGCGCCCCCTATCTTTCACTTTATCCAATATTGTTTCAGTTTACTGCAATTTGGGGTGCAGCTCAGTAATATTATTAATATTCACATTTACCTTTTTAGTTGGCGCAAGATTTTACCTCTCAAAGAATGGGTGTTATTTATTTCCTAACAGACTAGAGAAACAATATAAAGAACTGCAGCACAGCTTTCAAACCATTTTTTTTTACAGATTAATAATGTTGAAGAAGAGCAGGCAGACCGCATCTAAAAAATAAAAATGTATTCTAATTGTATTTAAAATTTAAAACAAAAAATTTAAATAGCTTCAACTATAAGTGTTAAGGCTTTTGGAATAGACTGCTATTTTTCATAAGGAGAGAGAGCAGGCAGATTTCATCAATAAATATAAAATACAAGGGAATATCTGTGTAGACATAAGTTAAATATTGTACAAATTTGCTGCCTAACTTTGAGGTAGAGATTAGACAACTTTCAGCAAGAAATATTGCCTGAAACTGCATTGTTTCAGAAACAGGTTTTAAAAATTGCACATACCTGCAGAACAAAATCTCATTCTTTTTTAATAGGAGGAACACTTGGAGGCAGAGAATGGGCTTCCTTCAGCCAGAAATTAAAAAAACATGTATTTGAAAAAGACACTATATGAAAATCGTATGGATTATGTAAAAATAATCACATCCATTTAAATGGGAGGTAATGAAAGTGTATTTTTAGGACAACCTATGTAATTTCATACAGAATAACTTAACAGAATCTCATACTTTTCCATGAGAGACAATTTAGGAGGCAAGAAATTGTTGCATTTCAGCCATATATACGAAATGAAACTGCTTTGTTCTCAAAAGTATTTTATAAATTACATTTATTTATTTGCTGAGTTGTATCATATACTTTAGGATGCTACCGGGCCTTAGAGATAGAGAGTAGGTATACATCACCCAGAAATGTTCCAAAGACACTGTATAAACATGGTTTACATTTAAGGCACAGAATCTCATCCTGTTAAATAGGGTGCAACTTAGTAAGCAGGAAGTAGGCAATTATAAGTAAGAAATATGAAATTAAAATGTAGTTCCTCAAATACTTGTACTGTTATTTTTTGGACACATAAGTTATGCAGTTGTAAAAAAATAACTATTTTCCATAGGAGGCAATTGCAGAGGGAGAGAGCAAACAGGCTCCATATTTATTAAAAATAAACAAAAAGTATATTTTTCTTGTGGAAAAAAGTAAAAAATTTGCAGTTTAGTCAAAATGCATCATGTATAATATATTTTTTAGCTACAGTTGGGAGATAGGAAATATGAGCAATTTCAATTTAAAGAACTACTGTTAAGCCATACAACTGTAAAAAGCAAGTATGCAAAATAATACTGAATTGTAGGACTGTACTAAAGTATGATGAAAAGATCAATAGAAACAGCATGATATAGCCTGCACGAAAGCCATGCAGCCAAGACCTCTGCAGAGAGATTGCTACTTTCATAGAGCAAGAGGCCTTTTCTACAGCATGTTGGCAGTGGATAGGATTTTCTACTCAACATGTGGCTGCTCTCCGAAGAAAACTGAAAGACCTTGATGCACCTGGAATTTCTTTAGCTATTTTTTGTCTAAAATTTCAGTTGCGCTGGCAAAAATAAATAACAGGGTGCACACAAAGCAGCTATTGGACATAATTTAACGGTAAAAGTATATATGTACCCTTTATCCCTGTCCCCTTTCCCAGTAGAATACATCTTGTATAACATGTTCATATCTCATTGTTGTCTAATGGAAAATTGTACCATTTCTTTGCTTAAAAGTAAAAAATATATTATTATTTACACATACAATTAAATACATTACCAGTAACAATACAATACAAGTTAAACAATGTTACGTTTGTAATTCTACTCAACAGTAAACAAAAATCACATCAATAATGTTGTTAAATGATCACTACAATAATTTGGGCATAATGCACTAAATGCTTGAACCTCTGTTCAGTTCAAACATCCAATCATTGGCAAGAGAAGACTGCTGATGTCCACATCATTTCACTGCATTTCACCACTCTTGTTAGTAAGTCAAGCTCTTTGTGCCATAATTCAGGGGACCAATTGATAGTCTTAATATGCAATTTAAGATGTTATTTCAATTGCACCTTAATTAAATTAGAAGTTTGTCTTTAGTTTTTTTTTCTTCAATGTAAATGGTCATGTATAGTCAGAAATTTTATTAGAACAAAAGTGACTCAAAGCTTAGAACACCTAAGCAAATATAAACCAAATCAGAATCCATGTGACATATAATTTATAAAGACAACAAAAACAACCCCAATACACAATATATATATATATATATATATATATATATATATATATATATATATATATATATATATATATATATATATATATATTTTCACATCCTTGAACCACTTATACCACTTATAACGGTAATGCAAAATTTTATTGAGACATATGCGGTAATCACATGTTAAAAAAACGTAATAAAAAAAATAACCATAATACAGGAATAACTCACATTACAACTCATAGTTGGTCTTAAGTATTTAAATCCAGAAGCTAACTAGCTCATGTATTTTTATTTTGGCATCTATAGGGACTTCCCATCAGTGGTGATCATGGACATTGGTATGTTCAAAGGACTATGGTAGAACTATTATATAAGCACATTAGACATTAATGTCAAACATTTACTCTAAACGGATAATTTTTACGTAACAAAGTACACTGCATTCAGAAAATGTATTAATTTAAGAAGGTTATATAGCATTGCAGTTGACGTAGACATGACTTAGACAAACAGGTGGCAATAAGAAAATATTTTAAAAAGTATAAAAGTCAAAAAAACACATTAGTGTCAATATTTGAATGGTCTCAAACCAGCCATAAGACAAATATGCAATATTGCTTACCAGCCTCTGAAAATGTTAGTTAACTGGTTGTTATACTGATCCTTTGAAGTCAATGCTTTCTAAATCAGTGACCCGCAATGATTATGCACATCAGGAAAGCTGTGAAGTATCAGAAGTTCCTGTTAGTCTACTTGTACCCGATCAGTGATTTAAAGTATGGAAGTCAGCATGACAAATGATCAACTATAATATTTAGGAAGGATAGGTCAACAATGGCAGCCCCCATGGACTATTGTAACTCCTTCCTCATTGGCCTACCTCTTTGCAGGCATCATCTACCTTACCAACCATTCAGTGTCTGCCACCCTTCTCTGCCAATTTATCCACTGGCTTCCCATTTCCCATTGAATTTAATTCAAAACACTAGCAATAACATATAAAGCCATTTACACCTCTGTCCCTGAGTTACATCACCAATCTTGTCTCCAAATATCACCCAAACTGTCCTCTCCACTCCTCCTAAGACCTCCTGCTCTCTAGCTCCCTTGCCTCCTCCTCCCATGCTTGTCTTCAGGACTTCTCCAGAGCCTCTCCTATCCTCTGGAACTTACTACCCCAATCTGCCTGGGTATCTCCTACTCTGTCCACTTTTAAGCGATCCCTGAAAACTCATATCTTCATGGAAGTTTATCCTGCCTTCAGCTAATAATCAAATCTTCTATTTCTCCCATCAGTTCATCCCTCGCAGTTATTACTTTTTGTTCCACTAGCCCCTCCTTATTAGATTATAAGCTTGCAGGATCAGGGCCCTCCTAGCCCTTTTGTATTGAATTGTATTGTTTCTATTTATATTGTAAAGCGCCCCGCAAACTGTGGGCACTAAATAAATCCTGTATAGTAATAATACTTTATGATAGGTTTCCTAAAGTCTTTCCTTTAGGGATCAAAGATAACTGTGATCAATTCTTTCTGCTATTTTACGTGTTCGCAAACAGCACATTTTCTGGCCTACACATCCTTGTAAAGAGATGCTGGATTGTCAAGTCCAAAGTATATTCCTCAGAGTCCTTTCTCATTATATCATCACATTTATTGAAAAGCGATATGCACATGGCAGAGGTTAAAGCTTTTCAATCAAAGTGATCACAGAAGGAAATTCAGCTGTTATTGATTCCCTGCTTGTAGTCATTGCTCTGGCTAGGTCACAATGGAGCCCCTTCCTATTGTTTAGTAAATAGAGCATTCTGTTCACTACATCAATTACCATGACCCCAGGGGCTCAGAAAAGCTTCCTCTCAGCCTGTTTGCTGTGACAGCTGTCATGCTAATGAATCCGCTGTGACATTATAATTAAACTATTTCATAAACCTATTTTTTTTCTCCCCTAACATAAAAGCAAAAATGATTCAATGTCAATGATGAGAACAAACAAGTAAAATTTAATTCCACACAATATTTTCTACACATTAAGTTTTTGGACATTTATAAGTATTATTTGTATTATTATTACAATTAATATGCTTCAAATAAAGTAAAACTCTACTGACATAGGCAGTGAAGTTTATCTGGAGGCTTAGGGTAATTCAGTGATACTCAGAGCTTCAGCAAATTTTAGCAGCAGAAGATGCCCAGAAGTTCATCCTTGTGCATACTTAGATCCACTACAGCAGGGGTCATCAACCCCCGGGCCGCGGCCCACTACCGGGCCGTGGCCTTACTACAGATGGGCCGCGGTTGCGGTTGTGGCCGGTATGAGATAGCTGGGCGGCTGGGATATAAGCACTGGGTGGAAGAGATAAGTGAGCGGGCGGGCAAGCAGAGATGACATCATCTCTCTCCGCCCCCCGCATCGCTGCTCTCCCGCCCTTTCAGCATCAATGTCGGAGGTGCGCAGGGATCAGAGAGATGACAACATCTCTCTCCGCCCCCGGCATCGCTGTTCTTGTAAAGCATACATAGTTTAATTCCCTCACCCCCTACTGACCTGCTTTATGGCATTAGAGCTTTCAGCCTCAACGTCGGAAGTGCACGGGGATCAGAGAGTTGACATCTCTCACCGCCCCACGCATCACCGCTCTTCTGCCTTAATTTGGCACCCACCACATGGACTAATGCTGCCACCAATGCAGTGACAATTTGCATCTGGTGGCAGGTGATGTGGCAAGTGACATTCCACATCTGGTGGCAGGTGACGTGGCAAGTGGCATTCCGCATCTGGTGACAGGCAACGTGGCAGGTGACGTGGCAAGTGACATTCCGCATCTGGTGACAGGCAACATGGCAGGTGACGTGGCAAGTGACATTCCGCATCTGGTGACAGTCAACGTGGCAGGTGACGTGGCAAGTGACATTCCGCATCTGGTGGCAGGCAACGTGGCAGGTGATGTGGCAAGTGACATTCGGCATCTGGTGGCATGCGACATGGAAAGTGACGCGCTCAGGGCTCCCATGGATTCGGCATTATGGTGAGTTGAACCATTTTATTTATTACTACAATGTAATAATATAAATAACGCGCTGACAAAATCGCTTACCGCCCGCGTGCCAACCCCAACCCCCGCCCGGGCCTTGGCACAATTTTCGTCCACGCAGCCGGTCCCTGGTGCCAAAAAGGTTGGGGACCACTGCACTACAGCATTGAGTTGTGCTTTGTGTGTATTATAGCCCTGCAATGCAGATTCTGGGTACAAGCGCTGTGCAGGGTGTCAAAAAAGAAGACTACTTTAGCAAGCAACTGACAACCTAAAGCAGTCGAGAGTACTATCATATTCCCCTTGCAGACAGGTTCTGTACTACTAGGGATTTTAATTAGTAATCTGGATAAAAGACATAGGGGGTTATTTACAAAAGTCAAATCCACTTTGCACTGCAAGTGCACTTAAAAGTGCAGTCACTGTAGATCACTGTAGATCTGAGGGGAAGCTCTGAAATTAGGGGAAGCTCTGCTGATTTTATCATCCAATCATGTGCAAGCAAAAATGCTGTTTTTTATTTTCCTTGCATGTCCTCCTCATTTATATGACTGCACTTGAAAGTGCACTTGCAGTGCAAAGTGGATTTGCCTTTCGTAAATAACCCCCATAGTCCACATTCCTGTCTATAGCTTTTCACCCTGACAAGTGGGACAACCAGTATCTTTCCTAAGGGTCTTTTCACATCCTACTGTACACAAAGATGCAATAAAAATGTGCAGTATTGTGCTTTTGCATTAATTTTTATTCACATTTCTTTGAATTTGTATGCATTACAGTGTTGCTGTGTGAACAAGGTACATAGAGACCCATTGGTTTCTATGTTTTATGTGGTCTTGCAGTGACCTGCATTTATCTAGTGCAGCAAATTACTAGGTCTCTGGACATCATACGAACAAATCTTAAAACCTCTTCCCCTTGCTTCTTTTCCCTTTCAAACCAGCCCTCCCTCCTATCTTCTGTCTCCCCCTCCCCTCTTTTTTTGCTCTTTTTTCTTTGCCTAACTTAACCTACTTCTTCTGGTTATTCCCCTTACCTCTGTATATTTTAACAAATACCACTCCCACCATCATTGCCTCTTCTAAAAATATACTGGCCTCACTTAGAGAAACATACCTCCAACCAGGGCCTTCTTAATAACATCATGGGCCCCTGGGCAAAGTAATGCTTTGGGGCCCCTACAATGGAGACAGTGCAGGTTAACAATAAAAATGTGGTGCAAGAAAAAGGCCTATAATGTACTCCCGGCGACAGAGAACAATGTTTCAGCGGATCCCAAGTAGGACGCCCTCTGTCGAAGTCGGAAGTGACGAAACGCGTCAGGGCGTGGCTACAGCAGCGCAACAAGGAAGCAGAAGTGCGTTCCACAGCCGACCAGCCGGATCTGACCATCGATACCACGCTACATAGCATCTCTTGCGGCCTCTGGTGTTCAAAGGACTGTGGTGACTGCGGTGATATTTTCTGCTTACTATATTTGGCTCATTGACAAGTGTACATTCCTGTAGGGGCATTATTATTGGGGATTACTCTCTGGCAAATTTGCGGTCATCTATTTAGGCTACTGCACTATCATTTGTGTGTGTGTCTATTTTCTTTGATTTCATGTGTCCTCCCTGATACCAACCGTGACAGTGATTGAGGATTGTGAGTGATGTGTTTAAAGGATCAATAGCTGTTCGTTGTTCCTGTCTGTGGTAAGCCTGCACCCCAGAAGGGGGAGTATTCCACAGCTTTTTGGGTGTATTCATTTGACTGGTGTAGGGTGCACTAACACCTCTTACATGATCACTCAACACATCAATTTTCACATTTCCCTTTTTAAGTTTTTTTATGAGCTTCCCTTTACCACTCTTTTAGCGCTGTTTTATCATCTGAACTTTGGTTCTTTTACTATTTGATACTCTGTTTTATAGTGCAGGTTAACAGACATCAAAGAGGTAGTAGGCAGACAAGTGGAGCTTCTCCTTTTGGTTGGAGTTCCGCATTAAAGGGGTTGTAAAGGAAACAAATGTTTTGCCTAAAATTAATGTCTGCAAGGTAGACAGACAGAATAGTGTAATGATTCTGTTAAGAAACAAGTAAATACCTATTAAATTCCTTCATCTATATCACCTCCGGCGTTCTAGTTTCTGTTCTCTCATTCACTTCCCGGATAGCCCAGGACAGTCCTGCATTCTGCAGGTCTGTCCCGGGCACCTTCACTCTGGGACAATACAGCGTCCCGGAATGAAACTGCCACAGGTCCCAGCATGAACCCCTCAGAGCTTAAGATGTGACACCCCCCCAAACTAGTCAAGAACTACAGGTCCCAGCATAGATCTGTGAAATCTATGGGGTCACACCCTTAGATCTGACGGGTTCATGCTGGGAGTTTCAAAATTGGGGGGTCACATCTTTAGATATCATCGTGGTTCATGCTGGGATTGGTAGTCCTTTACTTTGGGGGGGGGGGTGTGACCTCCCCAAAGTTAAGGACTACAGGTCCCAGCATGAACTCCCCCCCCAGAGCTGAAGATGTGAGACCCCCCTGCCCCCCAAATAGTGACGAACTACAGGTCCCTAGTATAAACCTGTGAAATCTATGGGATCACATCCTTAGATCTTAGGGGTTTCATGCTGGGTGATGTAGTCCTTCAAATTGGGGGGGTCCTGAATGGCAGTTTGGAAATGTGGTCACCCTATTTACATCCCAGATACCTCTAGCACTATAGAGGGACAGAGGAGGGAGCATCCCTTTGGCCATTCCAAGTCTTTTGGTGAAAACAGTTCTGGGCTCACCATGACACTATCCATGACACTATCCACAATGCTACTTCTGCAGGTGGGCTTTCAGTGCTGGCGACTCGGCAGCTCCTACCCCACAGCCTTCGAGTCCCGAGCATTCAAGCTGCATGGGGCGGGGTCAGAGCAGCACTGGCGCTCCGGCCCTGCCCCTCCCTGGTGACTGGGAAATGATAGGTATCGTTCTGCACAGCACGGCGCACCGCTGCCAGCCGGCCTTCCCTGTGTATTCATCACTCTCAGTGTCATCATGGGGCCTCCAATTTTGGGGAAGCGTGGGGTCAAGTACCAGCTGTTTTGGGGAAAGTGCAGGGCCCCCCCATGCAGCTGGGGCCCCTGGGCCGTGCCCAGGTGTGCCCTCTCATTAAGACAGCCCTGCCTCCAACCACACCTCAATGGGTTAAATAGATGAAAACCCCCAGAGCCAAACATAATGCCCCATTACCTTTCAAAAAGGCCTGGTCTAATTGTATTATGTCAAGCATTTCTTTAAAGCGGGGGTTCACCCTTAGAGGGCACTTTTCCCCCTTAGATTCCTGCTCATTTTTACTAGGGGAATCGGCTATTTATTTTAAAATATGTGCAGTACTTACCCGTTTACGAGATGCATCCTCTCCGTCGCTTCCGGGTATGGGCTTCGGGAATGGGCGTTCCTTCTTGATTGACAGGCTTCCGAGAGGCTTCCGACGGTCGCATCCATCGCGTCACGATTTTCCGAAAGAAGCCGAACGTCGGTGCGCAGGCGCAGTATAGAGCCGCACCGACGTTTGGCTTCTTTCGGCTACGAGTGACGCGATGGATGCGACCGTCGGAAGCCTCTCGGAAGGCTGTCAATCAAGAAGGAACGCCCGCTCCCGAAGACCCATACCCGGAAGCGACGGAAGAAGATGCAGCTCGAAAACGGGTAAGTACTGCTCATATTTTAAAATAAATAGCCGATTCCCCTAGTAAAAACGAGCAGGAAGCTAAGGGGAGAAAAATTTTTTTTTACAAATGGGTGAACTCCCGCTTTAACTTGAACTCTTGGTTTGAAGACAACGTCACATTATAATGTCTGGCTGCACCTTACATGGCTTCATTATACAGTGTATGTTTGATTGCATACCTAAATAAAGTTATTTAAGAAAAGGAAATAGCCCAACTTCTTAAAAATCTGAATAAATACACCAAAATTGAACTGATACAAATGTGCATGTATTAAATGATGCACGTATTGCTCTTGCAATGCACAAGCATTTGCATTATCTAATCTTAGCCCCAGGTCCATACAGAGGGAGTGACAAGGGCATTGGCACTTCTTGCAACAGGTAGTTTTTGCATTTGCAGAATATTTTCTTAGCCTGAAAAGTAAAAAAGAATACAGTCGTCATATCTGAAGACTGACAGAATTCAATATATTATCATTTTCTTTTTAGGTTTAGATACTCTTTAACTCTTTCCCTGCCATAGAAAGTAAAGCTTATGTTGGTGCTTTTACATACATTCCTGGAAGTTTCTGAAAGTTGCAGTCACTCAGAATGTGCGAGAACTGGACAAAAGTCAGCTATCTCATGGACATTTTGGTGACAAGATGGAGACAGGGAGATGCTGACTTGTCCTTTCAAAAAACTCAGAGACACAGGGCACACTGGGAAAAAGGCGAGTTTCAGGAAGAGCTAAGGAGATTTGAGGGAGAGAGGGAGAGAGAGAGAGTCTAGGAAAAGCCCAGGAAAAGAAAAGGCTCTGACAGGAAAGTGCAGAGATGGAGAGGAGAGACTGAGTTGGCTGAGGAGAGACAGAGACCAAGCCACAAAAGCCACTGGGTGGTGTGATAGTTTGAATTCCACCTGAGAGAGAGAGAGCCATGCTGATACGAGGGAGTGTGTGGTGGAACTCCACCTGACCGAGCGAGAGAGACATAGAAGATACTAGTACTCTTCAACCCAGGTCCCCGTTACAGAATTGTGCTTACTGTACCTGTTAACTAATTTCTTCTTTTTGTGTTGTTACTTTCAATGGTGTTTGTGGCCCAGAAGGAGCTGAGAAGTTGACAAATCTTCTCTCCTCCCTCTCAGTGCCTGTGTTATGGGCATATAAATTACTGCTTTTCTAAACTTACAGTTGTTAGAAATTGAAGATTGTCTTTTCTAATGTATTAATTCTTTACAGCAAGGTTTAACAGTGTTGTAAGCTTCCATATGCTTTAAACCATGATATAGTCAACTTGTTTGTCACTACCAGGCGTGTGTCTGTTTTTGGTGATAATCTACGGCCAGGATAATGGTATTTTCCACATGTGCGCTTAAATGTATATATATATATATATATATATATATATATATATATATATATATATATATACAGAGCTTTTTTTCTCAGGAAATAGGTGCAGGAACTCAACCACGACCCCGTTCAGATTTCACAAACAGTAGAAGGGTCTTAAAGGGGCACTAAATATGAGGATTGCATTACATACAGAGTATAGAGTTCAGGGGGTTACACACAGAGTGCAGAGCTGTCACTTGTAAACACAGAAACCAGACTTCTGTGTTTACAAGTGATTGTGGTGAGCAGGCACCAAAGGGTCTGAGCCAGAGGTGGTGGAACTGAGTTCCCCCAAGTTCCCCCTGAAAAAAAGCCCTGCATATATATATATATATATATATATACATGGTAATTTCATTCACTTTCCCAATCAACATTGACTATGTTATTCCTTGTGCTGCTAGCATTAGTAAATAGAGAGGAAGGCGTATCATATTTACTTGTTTTACTTTTTTTTTTTTCGTTTCTTAAGTTACTTTCTGGTTTACAGGGCTAGGCAAATGATGTCATACATCCCAGGAGTCTTCAGGAGGGGAGGTGTTTTTTTTCAGCTAAGCATACCCTCTTGCCTACATGCCGGAGCTAGGGGTAGATGGATTCCAGGAACTAAATGTTGCATGAATCATCTGCTCTAAGGCCCCTTTCATACTGGGGCGGGAGGCGCGTGGCAGTATAGCGCCGCTAAAAATAGCAGCGCTATACCGTCGGAATTGCCGCGGGATTCGGCCGCTAGCGGTGCGGTATTAACCCCCGCTAGCAGCGGATAAAGGGTTAATACCGCCCGCAATGCGCCTTTGCAGAGGCGCATTGCGGGCGGTATTACCGCGGTTTCCCATTGTTTTAAATGGGAAGGAGCGGTGAAGGAGCGGTATACATACCGCTCCTCTCACCGCTCCAAAGATGCTGCTTGCAGGAGATTTTTTTCTCTTCTGCCAGCGCATCGCCTCAGTGTGAAAGCCCTCAGGCTTTCACATTGAGAAGGCTGGGGCAGGAGTTTTTCAGGCGGTATAGCAGCGCTATTTTTAGCGCTGAAACGCCTGAAAAACTCCTCAGTGTGAAAGGGGCCTTACTCAAGATGGACATGACCAGAAATGCTAGGAGGTGTTTTTAAAAGTGAATTCTCAACAAAATAAAGCATGGAGACATGGATGAATGGGTTAATTTGCTTTGAATAATAAAAATTAATTATATAGAGTTTTTGGTTTGTGGTGCTCAATGATTACATGTTTAAATACTACTGTTTAAAATGATGTTCTATTAAAATGATGATTCTCCGCTGGGCAGATGAACTGCAATGGAGCCTGCCCTGTTTGCAAATGGCCTTAAGCTCCAGAAGATTTTACCCCCTTCATGATCAGGGAATTTTTTGCTATTTGGCACTGTACTACTTTAACTGGAAATTGCACAGTCATGCAACACTGTACCCAAATAAAATTTATAAAAAAAAAATCAAATAAATAGAGCTTTCTTTTGGTGGTATCTGAATACCACTGGGTTTTTTATTTTTTATTATATAAACGAAAAAAGATCTAGAATTTTGAAAAAAAATGCAATATTTTTTTACTTTCTGCTACAAAACATATCCATTAAAAAACAATGTAAAATTTTGTAATTATTCAAAAATGTATTTTGGTACATGTCTTTGGTTAAAAAAACAATCTCAATAAGTTTATATTGTTCGGTTTGCGTGAAAGTCATAGCATCTACAAATGGTATATATTGGAATTTTTTACATTTACAAGTAGTAATGGCGGTGATCAGCGTATTATAGTGGGATTGTGATAATGCAGTGGGAAATCTAATATTGGGTGGGAACTGACTAACTGACACTGACATCACTACCGGGGACTTTGGCTCCCGCTGCTGTTAATCACACCCAGCGAGGGAGCGGAACTGAGCTGTGCTCTCTGCGTCCTATGGACGCAGAGAGCCAGCTTGAGAACAAGCATGCACAAGGGCCCCCACAGAATGCGGCTTGCTATGGGGGCACTCGGCAAAAAAGAGGGGCCCAGAGTGCTGGTGAGGGACCCGAGATGAGGAGAATTGGGGCTGCTCTGTTTAAAACCACTGCACAGAGCAGGTAGGTATGACATGTTTGTTATTTCTTTAATAACTTTTTTTCTACAATCAATTTAATGCATTAGGGTAAAAAACATTCAATATCAACTCTCCCAGCCCTCCCTTTAAACACTTACAGGGGTTGGACAATAATTTGGAAAAACCAGGTAAAAGAACTAATTTAATACCTAATATGGTGTTGGACCGTATTTGCCATCAAAGACGGTCTGAATTCCCCTGGGAATTGACAAATATTACTCTTGCGCATTGTCCTTTTCCCTCTTTTGGTCAGTTGACCATGTCGACTGCACTTATGCTTATCAGACAATGTTTTCCCAGAAACTGTATATGTCGTCATAACCTTTGATACCGTACCTCACGACACTGCAAATTTGCAACTTCAGTCACAGAGGCACCAGCTAAGTGGGCACCGACTATTTGCCCCCTTTGAAACTCAGTAAGCTCTGACATGACTCTGTATTACAAGCAGCACATGCAGTGAATGACAAAATGGAGGCCTCCCACCTGTTGGCTAGGTGTCTCCTCACACAGCAAAGGCAAAACGCATGTAAGGAAAGGAGGGATGGCCTGTTTTAAGGGCCAAAATTTCCCTCATGGCATGGTGGTGGTAGGAGTTTAAAGCCCCCCCATTGATTGATGTCAATGGGGGGTTTTGTGACAGGTTAAAAATAGGTCAGCTGATTGGGAATGTTTTGGATGTTCTTGGGGTTTTGATTACAGTTTAAAATATTTATTGATTAAAAGAGTTATAGTGAATTGTTTATATTTGTGAAAGCCAATAAACAAGGCCGCAGCCATTATTAATCCAGCTTGGTGTGTCTAGTGCTCTTTGTATGTTTGGAGTTTACAGCCTTGCGTTCCATGTTACATCACTTCCTCTTTCAACGTGAAACATGTCTTCACTTTCACACCTGCAAATCATGTAGTGTGTCCATATTTTTTGTCCAGCCCCTGTACCAGAGCCCAATCTTGTTGCAGCACTGTGCCATCTGCTGCAGCTCTTCTCTCCTCTTCCTTTGCTGTCAGTCAAAACTAGTGAGGAAAGAGCAGCTGGTGGGGCCAAGTCACTCTGTGTGTGCCAATGGACAAAAACAGCCCCGCTCAGGAGTGTGCATGCAAGTGTGCCCCCCTAGCAAGCAGAGAGCACCGGCGGGGGACCCCAGAAGAGAAAGTTCAGGGCTGCGTCATAGAAAATAATTGCACAGAGCAGTTAAGTATAACTAACTATAACAAATTATGTATTTGCCTTATTAAGAGCAGTGTAGTTGGATGGTGGTGTGGAGTAGGCTGTCGACCAGGCTAACTCAACAACCGTTGCACAGATCTAGATTGGACCAAGCGCTACATACACTTGGTACCCTGGGGTGTTCTACAAGACTTTTCAAGGTAATACTTCTTTTAAAAGTTAATAAAAATGCAAGCTTTTGGGACCTTCCAAAGTTTTGCTAAAATCTGAGACTTTCCACCCAATAAATAATTCTGAATATATAGGGCCAGATCCTCAAAAGGGATATGCCGGCGTATCTACTGATACGCCGTCGTATCCCTGTTTCTATCTTTGGAACTGATCCACAGAATCAGTTTCCAAAAGATAGGCAGAAGATCCGACATGTGTAAGGGACTTACACTGCCGGATCTTAGGATGCAGTACCGCATCCGCCGCTGGGGGCATTTCGAGTCGAAATGCCACTTCGGGTATGCAAATTAGCACTTACGGAGATCCACGAAGCTTTTACGCTTCTTTTTTTCTCCGTAAGTATTAAGTTGCATGTGTAAAATTAGGGCTGCTTTTACAAAGTGTAAACTGTTCACACCTTGTAAAAGTAGACCCTTCTTACCCGCGACGCTGTTATTTTTTTATTTTTTTTTAAATGTTTTCCCGCCGTATCTTTTTTTTTTCCCGACGCAACTTTTTTGACCCGGCGCGATTCACGAAGCTCGGCGTAACGTAATTTCGCGCTATGCACGTCGGGAAAATGACGTCACGAGCATGCGCAGTACGTCCGGCGCAGGAGCGCACCTAATTTAAATGGGACTCGTCCCCATTTGAATAGGAACGTACTGCAAGCCGGCGGAATTTAAGTTACACACCCGAAAATGTCTAGGTAAGTGCTTTGTGGATCGGGCACTTAGGTAGAAATTTTCCGGCAGTGTAACTTAAATGGGAAAAGATAAGTTGTGGCTGGCTGTGGATCTGGCCCAGAGTCCCTTATAGACAGTGAGCTGATATTCAAGAACAATTTTTTGCTCTAGTTAAGTCTGTAAATAAACATTTATCACAATCTCAAGTTATGTCAATGTGTAGGAACCTTTTTTTAAATAAATACAGACATTAATTATTCTCAAATTTTTAATTTTAATTAGCCCCTCTTTAAAACTTTGTATGAAATAAAAAATATATTACCCTTGAAGGCACTTTAAAATAATGTAAGCCTCTTGTCAGCTTCTAAAAATTATTTTTAACATGAAAGTGTAGCTGATACAAGGGTTGTTTTCCAAATGATCACCTTTGCATACAGTATGACTATACACCATTTCAAGTCAAACACAAGGTTATATAGATGTAGGCACAGAATGTAGCAGAGCATTAAAACAATGCCTGGTTAACAGCTGTCATTGCTTTTCCTAAGGCATGATTACTTTGCATTCTTCAACACTGTGTGCTCTTGACCTTCCAAAGGAATGTCTTCAGGTCCTTAAACCATCCTTTTATCCTTTATCTATTACTTGCAATGACTGACATTTTACTGTGCCTGAAAATAAAATGCACTGGCTGGAATCAAAAGCATTCTGACTTAATATGAAATATATGTAGCACTTAAGTCCAAATATGCCACTCCACCCACTGCTATTGTGTCCTTATTCTCCATGTAATATGATTAATGTTAATGATACAACAATTATTCAGTACTGTGGTGAAGAAAGAACATAAACATTTAATGTTAATAAAAGATTTTTAATTATAGCAACTATATTTCAAAATACAGGTATATTAAATTAGGGTCTTATACAGGGTTGGCCATCAATCAAATCATAAAGTTTGTATTTTAAGTCATTCCTAATAAGTTATTAAAGATGTAAGCTTTTTAGACTTTCCTTGTGTTCCTTCCTTGGTCTAATGGCCAAGCAATGTACTAATGGAATGTTTCGAAATCTTGCATCTTTAATAACCTAAAAAAGTATTATCCCCAGACTTTGATAATTCTTGCTGAATTTCCAAGGGTACCAAGAGACTGCAGCCCTTGGTCAATTTTAGATCCATATAGTGGTTGTTGAGCTGGTGTGGTCAACAGCATGCCACCTTACACATTGTTGTCTGCCCACATTGCTCACAGGAAGATAAATACATATTGGTGACAGTGCACACACACACAGGGGAGAGGGTGGATCAGACCGTGCATACAGAGTGGAGCCTAGAGAAGTTCCACTCCCAGGGCCAGACCTAGTATGAAGCATTGAGCTTCTGTACAAGTAAAATTACCTGGGGTGACAGGTTCCCAGAGCATGTGATACAGAGAGGTGAGCAATATTTGCCTAGACCCTTTCTGTAATTCTGCAGGGACCCCAAGTTAATTTGTATGGGAGTTAGAGAGAGTAAGGTATTAGCTAGAGGTTGAACACAATGAATGTACTCTGTTCTCTAGCCTCTAACCTCTCTTTACTTGTGACCATGATAGTTCAGGGCTGTACAGGGCTGAAAAATGGCGGAGCTGCATATTTTGCTAATGGGGGAGATACCGGACAACAAAAAGGAGTCAGGGAGTGGGAAAACCCACATTACACAATATCAGCCTCAATGAAAAAGGCTAATAATTAAGATGTAGTGGTATTCCTATAGGGGATGCTGAGTGATGTGGTCCACCTGTCACCCTGCTCAGCCCGACATTCTCTTCCAGGCACTCCAAGACAATGAACCAAAGTCCATCAGCTTTTTTTTGTCTTTTATTGAGGGATTAGAACTTAGGTGGGGTTTAGGAATTCATGGTATGCACAGAAAATGATTCTTGCATGGTTTGGGACAATTTAGATAGTCTCCTCCTGCACTACGCTATCTCTCCTTCTCCCTCCAGAACAATTCTTCAGGCACAGCTAGCACTTGGTTAGGCCTAACTCTGGTTTCTGCCAGGCCTTAGCAAAGTTTCTTATTACAGACAGGGACCGCGGGTCCCTATAGTGTAGCAAAAGAAAGTTCCTGATCCCAGTCAGCCCTTTGCAGACACTGACAGTCCTCTTGACTGCTTGCCAGTAACATCACAGTCTCTCCCACTGGCTCTACATCCATCTCAGACTGCACACTCCCAGTCCGCTCCAGAAGCAAGGGCATCCCTTAAGATTAGGGATGAGCTTCGGCGTGTTCGCACAGTGCACGTGCAGAGCCTGCCAGGAAGTCTGCACGGCGCTGCGCTAACCACAGGCAGGGAGATATTTCCCGATCTCTGCAGCCGAGCATCGGAAATATGTCTCCCTGCCTGTGATTAGCGCAGCGCCATGCCGACTTCCTGACGGGCTCTGCACGTGCACTGTGCGAACACACCGGAGCTCATCCCTACTTAAGATAAATTGGAAGGGGAAAGAGAAATAACATGGATGGTGGGGAACACATGTACAAATAAATATCAGTTAGAAAAATAAAGACATCTGGTTTGTACAATATATTCATTCCTGACTACAGGTCCCTGTAGCTAACAAGAACACCACACATCATAAATAAATGAGCCAGAGAATCTCTCCCTGGAGAGGGATACTCTGCCCACAGAAGACAATACGGGAACTTGACACCAGCTGTCCCATCCCATAGGTTCCTGAAAGAAACAAAACACAGAACACAGCGTCCTACACTTTCCTAACTGTACACTGCACACGTCTGTCAAAGGGTGGTTAGAGCCTCCTGACAAAGCATTAAAGATAGCGAAGAAACACATCATACAAAAAAACATGAAGATTCCTCCTCTTCTGGATTTCCTGATGGGAGGGGCCCCTCCTTGAACAGACATGTTACAAAATAATTTTAGTTCTGAGAACAGACCTTCCCCAAGTGTCCTTACAATGGGATCCATCTCATCCATTGGGCACCTGGGGCATCAGGCTGGTCTGATCTGGCAGAGTCAGGAAAAAAGGCACACACTGCTTCTGTCCCGCAGTCCATGTAACACTTTAAGTAGTGGCTGTACTCCAACAGTCCCACTATGCATACAAGTGGATATCAGGTAGTCTCTTCCTGCACCCCCTTCCTCCCTGATGGAGAGTGACTCTTTAAAGGCCGACCCACCCTTACAATGAGCACACGATCCTTGTAGATGACACGCCCCAACTTCCATTCCTGACGAATGTCCACAAAACTGGCCCAATCTTCACTCTCTGGCACCCGCAGAGGTCTGGGAACGTGCAAAAAGTCCCAGATAAGGTCATCCTCCCACTCTCCCTGGAAAATCTCCACGATGTCCATTATCTGGGGAGAAACGTATAGGTAGTCCAGACCCCGGTCCAGAGTGACCCTTTGCTGTACTTCCCAGTTAAAGTGGGAGAATGAGGTTAGTTCCTTAGGCCTTTCTTTCCCAGGCAGGACACAGGAATCCTAGGATCTCACTACCCGTTGCCTGTAGGTGGGCAATCTGGTCTGGGTGGTGGAGGGTCTGTTGACTGTTAAAGACAAGGGTCCCTACTGCTCCCTTGGCATCCAGCACTGGTTCATCTACCTCCTCAAACTGGGTCTCTAGGGCCTGAGAAGTTCCCTCTCCCATTCCTCTTCTTCTGAGCTCTCTACAGGGGATAACCATTTTACCAGTCTTTTCAAGGACCCGAATTCAGCCAGTAATCTGGGAGAACCCCAGTTAATGACCCTGCCCTTACACTCTCCATCCAGCTCACCTAAGGGCACACCCCCCCTCCTGCACTGGCTCTGCTGAAATCCAGATGGCGAGGGACATGGATTCAGCCGGCATTTCAGGCACTTCTGGTTCCCGCTGGGGGGTACTTACGGTTACCCGACCAGGCCATGGGTCATGACAGTCCTTTCTTTCCCAATGTCCTTGTTTTTAACAGGGGAGGTAGCAGGCCGCAACTCTGCTTGCCTTTAGGGGATGGTATTAGGCTCGATCTGGCCTTCCGGGGTTGTCGTGGCTTCAGATGACAAAGTTTTGTAAACAGGTCCACACTGAAATAACGTGGCTGTAAATCTCTCCACTATAGCCAGTGCTATCCTTTAAAGCAGGGGTGGGGAACCTGCGGCCCGCGGGCCGCTTGCGGCCCGCGAAATCATTCCATGCGGCCCTCCATGCGATCAGAAAAAAAAGCGCCGTCGATTGTCACTATGGAGCGGAGTAAATGTATTGCTAAACACACTGACAATGAATGAATGATCATGGCGATCATTCATTCATTGTCCGTGTGTTTAGCAATACATTTACTCTGCTCCTGCGGCCCGCCCCTGTTAGCCGGCTCCAGCCAATAGCATTTACTCCGCCCGCCCCTGTTAGCCGGCGCCAGCCTCCAGCCATTGCACTGCAGCTGATGAGCTGCTCTCCTAGGCTTACAGCCCCGCCCGTCGGCGGCGGCGTGACGTCACTCACGGCGGGCGGGGATTACATTCATGGCTGGCTGGGATGGCACTAGCCAGCGCCACCGACGAGGAACCATTTCCAGCAACAAGTAAGGCAGCCATAAATATGCTGACAGCATTAATGAAATACGGTGTATTTTTTTTAATATGCAGCATAGCGGCGGGGGGAGGGGGGTAAATGTCCTGCACAGTGCACAGGACATTAATACATAAGTTACCATGACCAGTGCAGGACATTTACCCCCCCCCCCCCACATGATGCATATTAAAAAGATCATATTCATCATATTTACATTTAATAATTTTCAAATTGCATCAATGATTCAATTTGAAAATTATTAAATGTAAATATGATGAATATAATCTTTTTAATATGCATCATGTGGGGGGGGGGGGGGGGGGTAAATGTCCTGCACTGGTCATGGTAACTTATGTATTAATGTCCTGTGCACTGTGGAGGACATTTACCCCCCTCCCCCCGCCGCTATGCTGCATATTAAAAAAATCACAGACCGTCATCAAAGTTAATAATCTTCAGACTGCATCATTCTGTATGCAGTCTGAAGATTATTAACTGTGATGACTGTCTGTGATTTTTTTAATATTCAGCATGGCGGTGGGGGGAGGGGGTAAATGTCCTACCTACACAGTTGCACTGGTCATAGTGACTCATGTATTAATGTCCTGCACTGTGAGTTACCATGACCAGTGCAGGACATTTACCCCCTCCCCCCATGCTGCATATTAAAAAAAAAAATCACAATGTCATTAGGGGAAAGTTCTTATCTTTATTCAGCAGTTCTGAGTCTCGACAATCTAATCTCCCCACGTCCTCTTCTATACAGATACCCTGGCTGAGTAATGTAATTGTTGAGAACCTCTGCACAAGGATTACTCCGCCTGAGCCCGAAAACCATCAAATAGTCCCTGCAGAGTAATCCTTGTGCTGCTGATCCCGGCAATTACATTACTCAGTGTATCTGTATAGAAGAGGACATTGGGGCTCAGATTAAATTGGCCGAACTGCTGTATAAGGATAAGAACAGTCCCCTATCAACTTTAACTACTAGTGTTCCTCCACCAGCTAAGCCACAGTACAGTTTGAATCATGTGTCCGGGTAGAAGGCGGAAGGAGACCCGGACACATGATTCAAACCCCGTACTGTCCGGGTCAATCCCGTACAGATGGCAACCCTAGGTAAATGTCCTGCACTGGTCAATGGTCATGGTAACTCATGTATTAATGTCCTGCACAGTGCAGGGTGCTGTGTAATGTAAAGGGGGGCAGTGATGCAGGGTGCTGTGTAATATAAAGGGGTCCAGTGATGCAGGGTGCTGTGTAATGTAAAGGGGTCCAGTGATGCAGGGTGCTGTGTAATGTAAAGGGTCCAGAGGTACAGGGTGCTGTGTAATGTAAAGGGGTCAAGTGATGCAGGGTGCTGTGTAATGTAAAGGGTCCAGTGATGCAGGGTGCTGTGTAATGTAAAGGGGTCCAGAGGTGCAAGGTGCTGTGTAATGTAAAGGGGTCCAGTGATGCAGGGTGCTGTGTAATGTAAAGGGGTCCAATGATGCAGGGTGCTGTGTAATGTAAAGGGGTCCAGAGGTGCAAGGTGCTGTGTAATGTAAAGGGGTCCAGTGATGCAGGGTGCTGTGTAATGTAAAGGGGTCCAGAGGTGCAAGGTGCTGTGTAATGTAAAGGGGTCCAGTGATGCAGGGGGGACACACGTTTAATCCCCGCTATAACAGGCTAATTTTTAAGTTGATCATTTTGTACGGCCCCCGAATGATGTTACAAAAATCCAAATGGCCCTTGGCAGAAAAAAGGTTCCCCACCCCTGCTTTAAAGTGTCATTCATTCAAAAGGCATCTGTGCAGCACGTGCATGCATCATTCTTATGATCGTTTCATTCTATGTAACGTCATCAGGGGTGTTACATATAATATATATAACAAAATGATCATAGCGACGATCGGACCATGCACACACTCTGCTGCACAGATGCTTTTAATATTAATGACTGTTTGAACGATAGCACTGGCTATAGTGGAGAGATTTACAGCAAGCAGCATTTTTGTTTTATATGTAAGTGCACTGATTTTAACATATAACGGTTGAGACCATACTACACCATGAGGAGTCTCGCTGTTTTTTACCCATTTAAATTCTGAGGATTCATCCATCCATCCCATCTGAGACGGTGGACGGGATCATCTTGTCACCATAAGGTGAACACAGTGAGACTGGTGGGGGAACATTTCTGCATTTCCATCTGAGGATCAGAGATCCCAATAAGCACTGAATGATCTCCCTGAGTAAGGAAGATTGCTAGGTGATCTGGAAAGCCCCCTTCTGATTTATGGTGAAGGTGTCACAACGTGAATGTCTGAGCACTGCGCCGCAAGGATTGTCTATCCAGTGTGGGCTACTGGCATGCATGAACTGTTTGCACAGGAGCACTTTAGTCATCAATTGATGAAGTTTGCACTTAATGAATATATTATATTTTGCACTTTTGCATAAGGACATTTTTGGATTGAATAATATTTTGATTGGATTTTCTATTCACTTCAAAAGTTTTTTCAATATGTCATATATGGTGTTTTACACATAATTTTATTGAGCGCTGAACTTTTAGGACATAAATATATTCTCAGGCTTACTTCACTGTCTTTAGCAGGAGTTCGGAACAACAGTTCAAGATGTCCAGCATTAGCAGAATGCTGTAAATATTTGTAATGCACAATGAGACATCCAGTAATAGCAAAACGCTGGACGTATTTGTAATCCGTAGGCGTAGTTACCCAGCAAGGTTTCCACGGGTGACAGCACATAATGAACATGTAGTGGCCTGCTACTTTTTAGCTGGCGCTGCTTTAAATTTAGAGGGTAGTCTGAGATTTGGTTGACTCAGACTGTATAATTCTTTCCAAATTTTGGGCCTCTGTTCCAGCCATTGCTGTGCTGTGAGTGACCACTATTGTTGTCTGGGGTGCTGTTACCACCCCAGGCCAAGGGTGGCAGCAGTCAGGTCAAAGTGTTTAAGAAACAGACGCCATTAGCGTCGTCGATCCTGAGTCTGTCGTCCCACCACCCCCGGTGTGTGGCCCTCCTGGCCGGGGTGCGTGTTAGAGTGTTCCTGGCTCCGAGACCACGTTGGTCCGGGGCCCGGTAGTCAGACTTGGTCTACGTTTTCAGAGTGGTCCTGTGCTGTCCGTCCTGAGGGAGGAAGCCATTCGATGAAGAACCTGTCTTGGAGAGCACCGAGCAAGAGGATGGTATCTCAGGAGAGGCCTTGAACTTCATCGAAGGACGCACCATTACTGAAAGGGTGTATGATGGTCGCCTGTCAGTTCTAAGTTCCTAAGAGAGATCCGGGTGCTTAATCCTGTGTTGAGAGGATTTTGGACCGAATATACCTCCATCTTTGGGAAGGTCTGTGGCAAAGACTTTACTAAATTTCCGTGCGACATCCAGGCTGCTAGGCTAGTGAGAGAGGCCTATCCAGGTGCGCAATACCCACTCTGGCTAGAGTGGCGACGAAAGCTGCATTGCTGGAAGCAGAAGTGTTTCGGACAGAAGTTATACACCTGAACCTATTACCTGTTACCCTTCCACCTCTTCAACTACTTATTTTATTATTTTACCAAGTTCAGCAAATAAAGCAAAGAAAGTTGAGAACATTTTCTCAACTCTCATCTGATACCCTAGACTAAGGTGACCAGATTTTTTAAATGAAATCCGGGGACATATTTATTTTTTTCACTAGTAATGGCGGCAATCAGCGACTCTCTTGCCCATCGCCGCCCGCCTCACAGCCTGTCAAGTCTTACTCTCTGCGCCCCGGCTACTACTGGAGCGGAGGAAGATCCCTCCACCAGGGAAGGCAAGGAGATAGGCAGGCGGCTGGCTGGGACTTGAGCCAAGGCAGAAGAACGTGCGAGCAGAGCTGAATGGGCATGCGCCCAAAACTCAAGAAATATTCCCTCCACTTTGACCAGAACATGATCATCAGAAAGGGGCACAGATAATGAAACAAATACACCCCCCCCCCAAGATAGACCGGGAGGGTGTAATTCAGAAATGTGTTTTTTAATTCTGCACTGACTGTCTTTGAAATTGCCCCAGCCCCTGTTCAAATCCAATCCCGGGACAAAACCTGGGACAGACTTGGTCCGGGGACAGTGTCTTCAATCCGGGGACTGTCCCTGGAAACCGGGGATATCTGGTCACCCTACCCTAGACGGCGAGGAAATAGAGGTAACATGCCGCCCAAAACAAACCAGCAGCTCCTTCGGGGGTAGTACTACAAACATATAATATAATAATGTATAATAATAATAATAATAATAATAATAATAATAATAATAATAATAATGTAATGCATTGGGTAAAAACTCCAAAATCGTTTCATAATTTTAAATGAAAATATTGGATTTGGTATCTTTTTTTTAAAAGTGTGGAATTTGTGTTTTATACCCACCTATTTCCCTTTTTTCATATATGTACCCATGAAGACAGAATTGATACAGTTAAAAGACAAGTCACACATGGATCTAAGATTTAAACATTTGTACACACTCTGCTTTGGTTCCCGTACGCCTCTAACCCCTTGTTAATAGCATTTGTTAGAATTCTAAATATTTACAAATGAATAAAGTCCAGATATTCTTTTATGTGCTAAATAAGCCTTGTGTCTCCTGCACTCTTTCCTGCTCAACATTAAGATATGCTATTTCCATAGATTATAAGCCCACACATAAATTCTCTATATGCAACTGCAAAGAATTAATGACATAATTATCTCTATTGACAATGGCAAAAAAAACTTTGCTGATGAGTTGTGTTCTTATTCAGATACTGCCAGCATGCCCCACATCAGGAGATGTCTTCTGATCTGTATTAATGAGTACTAATTGGACTGCAGTACATAAGCAATGTCATGGTTTGGCACCATTTATAATACGTGGCCGGATGTCTTTCCTAGAAAGATGGGTAACTGTACATTAATAATTAGTTCAATCCAAATGTTTAGGTTTCTGTGTCATAATATTTACATTACAGTAAAGATATTACATGCAAATCTAGAGAGCCCATTGAGTAACAAAAGTATGTCATTTGTCTTAGAAACCAATCTGCGGATAATAATATGATATACAATAACTCAGAGGAAAATGTTATGCCTGTAGGTAAGAAAATACTTTAGAATGATGGCAATTACAGCAATTTCACTTTCTGTTGCATATGTGATTTAAAGTGTTACCAAACCCACAACAGTAAAACCAGTGTGTATATGCAGTAAAGCATGCTTGTTATACGCACTGTGGAAGGGGTTAATCCTCTGCATTGTGTATAAAGGCTGTGTGATCCTGTCTTTTCTGATCCTCCCCTTCTTTAACTGACTCCAACCCATCTCTTGATAGAACAGAGCATTAGGAGTCAGGCTGCACATGCTCAGTTTGGTGTGTACTGTTTATTTTTTTCTTGGGAGACTGCATGTGATCAGCACAGGGCCAATCAGCACTGTCCAGAAGGTCAGAGGAGAATGAAAACTCCTCCTACAAGCTTAAGCAAACAGTGATACACGTTACAAGACTGTTATATACTGCTGATGAGTAAATGTATTTAGCAGTTTATACAGTATTTACAAAATAATTGTATTACCATGTTCTGTGTACTGTGGGAGACCAGATCTAGTGAATGCAGGTTCTGGGTTTAGTAACACTTTAAAAACAGAAAGGATAGGGGCAAAGGGACAAGGGACAGTGGCTAATGCTGACCCTATAGCATTCCCTCCCCCAGAGGTTGATGGTCTGTCTCGGTACTTGGTAATAAGCAGCATACATATGTATAAAAATTAGAATTTTATTACATATAAAATTGTTAAAAAAGTTGCATAGTTAAAAGTGAGAAAACAGAGACTCAGGGTGCCCCCAAGAATTATCTGTTATTACAAACATATAGACTGGTCTATGCCTCGACTAGTTTCGCGGTAAAACCACTTCCTCAAGAGGACAAATCTATAAAGCAAACAATACAATTAGTTTAGGCAAACATAATAAAGCAACAATAGCCAGTATTACAACATAAAAGGGAATGATAAAGCAGCAAAATAGCTTACCCCATGTTAAGGTGGTCATGTGCAGCATCGGACCGCCCGAGCAAGTAACACTTTAGTAACACTTTAATATTAGTACTTTCTAATGCTTGGGTGCTGAATGTAATTATCTACCAATTACCTATTCACAGCACTTGCCATGAAATAACCACTGGGTGAATCTATGGAAAACACATAACACAAAGGTGACAACCAAAACATAAAAGGGCTACTGTATATACAATTTCTTTTTGTGATCAATGCTTGCTTAGATATCACTAAGTGATATAAAAATTCCTATTTCATAAACACTGCATGTGCGCTTGTACGCTTGTGCGCCGTTTTCAGGTAACTACTGTCCAAGCATCAAAAAGATTTGGAGTTGCTTTTCAAAGCTGTGCCATATAGATTTATCAAACTGCAGTCAGGGCCAAATCTGTTTTATATTGGGCTGTCAAGAATGGATTCAAATTGGGCGCTTATAAATCAATCCAAGTGGTTCTAAAATTACAGTTTATCAGGATCTCAGCTTTTACTGTATGTTATAGATCCATCAAATCCACCTGTAGTATTTGCCTTTCAGGCAAAAGTGAGCCTTAGATAACACTGACATATGTGGCAGCAGTGTACAGGGAAAAGTTATGGATGCTATAATGTCTAACGGGGCAGGGAATGACTCAAATAAAGTGTAAATCTACCTGTCGGGAACTTTTGGATTGTAGCTCTGGCAGAATAAAGGACCTTTGTGGAAAAATGCTAAACCACAAACCTGCTTTCAGCCAACAGTTAATTCCCAGAGTTAGGTGAACTTAGTCCTAACCATGCACATTACTATCTCTTTTAAGCTTACATGTCAGTGTATAACCACATCCAGATACTCTGCCCAGAAACCAGAAGCCATTTATTCTTCTAAAATGTTATGGAAGTGTGCCATAAAAATGCATGTCGAGCTCCCAAACATCTGCCAAAATTCCTAACCAATGATGACAACCAACGAGCCACTGTGCTGTATGCAGTATATTTTGTTTACACAAGTCATCAAATGATCTTAGTAGTAGCTTGTTATATATAAGCTTTACAATTAAGAGATGTTCTACTTTCATCAAAGATGAGTAGCCTAGTAGACAATGTGAAGGACTTACCCCCTTCCCCATCCTGCTTCTAGGCTTTGCCTGGTCCCCCTCAGGCCCCGTACACACGTCCGAGGAACTCGACGGGCAAAACACATTGTTTTGCCCGTCGAGTTCCTTGTGAAGCCGCCGAGGATCTCGGCGAGCCGAAATTTCCCATTGAACAACGAGGAAATAGAGAACATGTTCTCTATTTCCTCGCCGAGGTCCTCGTCGGCTTCCTCGGCCGAAAGTGTACACATGGCCGGGTTTCTCGGCAGAATTCAGCTCCGACCGAGATTCTGGCTGAATTCTGCCGAGAAACTCGGTCGTGTGTACGGGGCCTCAGAGTGTTTTCACACTAAAAGCCCCCGGGCATCGGCGGTAAAACGCTGCTACTTTTAGCAGCAATTTACCGTTGTTTTTGCAGTGATTTTCGGCCGCTAGCGGGCCGCTTTTAACCCCTGCTAGCAGCGGCGCTTTGCCAGCAGTTCGGCACCACTGCCTATTGATTTCAATGGTCAGGGGTGCTTTAGGAGCGGTATATACACTGCTCCTAAAGCACTGCAAAGTAGCTGCTTGCAGGACTTTTTTAAAATGCCCTGCTAGTGCAGCGCCCCAGTGTGAACGCACTCTGGCTTTCACAATGGGATTGCAGCTGAGGCTTTTTTTCAGGTGCTTTACAGATGCTATTTTTAGCTATTTTCATCATCAGTATATAGCAGTCTTGTGACTTTTTTCAGTGTCTGGCCAAGCACTGGTTAAAACTTGTAGGAGGAGTTTTCATTCTCCTCTGACTGTTCTATAAGGCTGCATGACCCCTGACACTCTGTCTGGGCAGTGCTGATTGGCCATGTGCTGATCACATGCACCCTCCCAAAAGGAGATGGATTGGGGACAGTTAAAGAAGGGGAGGATCAAAGAAGACATGATCAAACAGCCTTTTTACACAATGCACAGGATTAACCCCTTAGGTTCCACTTTGAGTATAACAAGAATGCTTAACTGCATACACAGATGACTTATTTTACTGTTGTGGGTTTAGTAACACTTTAAGCCTGCTATACATGGATCAAACCTTGGTCGGTCGAGCCGGGACCTGCTGAGATTCGATCCAACTATGGTCAGGCTGATTGTACTGAAGTTGATCCATCAATCTACTCATGTGATTACTGTCGGTGGCTATAGCCACTAGCATTAATCATTGTGTTCTGCTGGCAGGGAAGGCTTCCCGCCAGCAGAACACAATAGTACTGGGGAAGGAAATCCCCAATCAAAACTGACTGTTGACAAGGGAATTGAGCAATTTTCCTTCCTGCATTCATATCACATCATATATAGCTTGTCTTATGTCTGCCACATACATGACAGTTTTCTGTTTCTACCACATTCAATGAGCTTGGTATTACAAAAGAAACTGAGTGAATTAAGGAAACCTGTTGCCAGCAGTTTAGATTGTGTCACAATGTCTTATAGATATCAGAGAGTAGTTGTAAATTGGGTTCATTCAGAACAAAGACCACTCACTAGTGGTGTACCACGCAGCTCTTGTGAAGGACAAAACTAAAAGTTCTGTGTGTATGGTATGCATTTTTAATGATAAAACAAAGGATACAATCCCTTAATAGAGTTCAATATTGGGGGCACAATATTTAGGAGTACTTATTTCAGATGATTGCAAAATCAGTGTGGCCAAGCAGTGGCAAAAGTGAATAGAATTATAGGGTGTATCACTAGAGGGATCACCAGCAGGGGAAATAAGGTCCTGAATCCTCTGTATAGATCTTTAGTTAGACCTAACTAAGTACATTTTGATTTACTAAAAATAAAAAGTGAAAAACATTGGTGCAGCTGTGCATGTTATCCGATCAGCTTCTATCCTCAGCTTGTTCAATCAAGCTTTGACAAAAAAAAATGGAAGCTGGTTTTTATGTAGAGAGCTACACCAGATTTTGCACTCTCCAGTTCTAGTAAGTCAATCCCACTGTGTCCAGTTCCAGACCTCACTTACAAAAAGATATTAATAAGACATAACTATTACCCTGAGATGGACGGCAAAATTGGCAAATGGTCTAGGGAATAAAACATATCAGGGAAGACCTCAGGAACTTAAAGCGGGGGTTCCACAGCAGATCGTTTTTTTTTTTTTTTTTTGGTTGCATTCAATGTGTTTGTAGATCACCAATTAGTACTCACGTGTTTGGTGAATTCAACCCCCCCCTGTCTGTTTTCGTGCAAAAGATAAACTTTTAAAATCAGCTCTATAAAGTTTCCATTTTGCTTGTGGGCATTGTGAAGCCCACAACCACTGACTTCCCGGAAGCCGTGGACAGTGTTCTGCTGAAAAAGGCACCCCCAGCGCATAAGGACCCCCCTGTACTGCGCAGGTGCGTCACGAACCTCAACGGAGTTTCCGAAAGTAGCCGAACATGTAGAGCTGTGAGTTAGCTCTACACGGCGCCTGCGCACTGACTAGGAGCCATGTAGAGCTGACCGCGCAGGCGTCGTGTAGAGATGACTCGCAGCTCTACATGTTCGGCTACTTTCAGAAACTCCGTTGAGGTTCGTGACGCACCTGCGCAGTACGGGGGGGTTCCTTATCCGCCGGGGGTGCCTTTTTCGGAAGGACATGACACATCTGGGCGAACGCCCAGATTACATTGCGCCTCAGGCTAGAAACACCTACTCCCACGGGAGTGAGTACCCGGAAGCCTAATCTGAACCAGGCAAAATTCGGTATGTACAACATAAAAAAAGTGTCTACTGTACATGTTAGTAGTGTAAGGAGTGTGCTCCTATATAGATGATGTTTTGGGTGAACCTCCGCTTTAAAGTGGAATTCCAGCTTATACCTAACTAGCCTTAAAATGGTCCCCCCCCCCCCCCACCTAACATCTATGCTAACTAACCTGTGCAAGAAAAGTGAATATACTTAACTATTTTCAGGCTGCAATATTTCAATATTGTATTTAAATTGTTTAAAATAATGGTCTGTGAGATTATGACTCCTTGAGTGGTAATGCCTGTATAGTCTGTATAGCATTTTGGAAGGAAGATGTGTGGATAAAATAGAGAGATAGATTTAAAGAAGCAACTCTATGAGTATGTGCTCTAAAGTGTAAATTATCTAAGTGATCTCATCTCCTGTTGAATTCAGATATTAAGCTGGACTGCTGTTATCCATTTGTATACAGAATGCTTTCTCAGTAACAAGCTGGACACTCATCTAGCAAGAGTGAACCAACCTGAAATAGCATTTTTCTATTCAAACCAGGATTGTAAAAATTATTAAATTCTGAGATATTAGTTCTAGACCATAACCAGAGTGCTAGACTAAGAAATGTATTCCAATAGGACCCCAACCGGTTGACAATCCCAAACCTACCTCCTTCTTTCCCCTTTATGTCCCTTAGTCGGTGGAGGTGCCCGCAATGGCTGTGAGGGACGTTCCCAGCCAGCCTGGTAAGTCTAGTTCTCTATCATCTGGGGATGTTGCTGTTGCATTATGTAAATTGCTGGGGGTGAGGGACGGGGGTCCTCAGGTGGTTGGGGGTGACGTTGTTAACCAGGTTGTTTCGCCGCCCATTGGTCCGAGGGTGGAGGGCGTTTTCCCTGCCGCGCAGGGCACACCGGGGGACTTGCAGGATTTGTTGGGGGGTTTGTGGAATCTGGTGCAGCGGTTTGCGGGGGGGTCCTTTACTCCTCCTCAGGCCGCGCCATGGGTTGGGGAGCCTGGCGGACTTTCCGGCGACTCTGTGCCCGCGGCGGTAGGGGCGGCTGTCCCTATATCAGTGGGTATGGGGGTTTTGCCAGACAGTAGTTCAGGGGTAGAGAAAGGGGTGGAGAAGCCGGCGGTGGTCAGGTCAGATATTGTGCGCATGGTAGATGCCGCCAAGTGTGAGGTGTAGGTCTGTTTTAAGGGTCCGTTGGGTGCGCACCTGAAGCAGGAGGTCAGGGATAGGATCGCAAAGGGTAAGTATGTAAAAAAAAATTCCCTGCTCTCGCTCGAGAAGTTCAATTTGGACAGGGTCAAGCCGGATGACTCCAAGAAAGAGGACGAGGAAAAGAGGCGGTATAGGTTGATTCCAGTACGTTTAGTAATTGGTTGCAGGCGTTTGTGATCATGGCCAGTGTCATAGGGGAGAAGAGCCCGGAACATTGTTCTGCGCTGTTCTGCTATATGGACTGGATTGGGGAAGCTCACCGGGTGTATGGATGGACGGGGTGGTTGCGGTACGACGAACAGTTTCGCCAACGGCGGGCTGTCCGCCCATCCCTGCATTGGGACCACAAGGACATTGGCTTGTGGATGCGGGTGATGTCCGCGCCGCAGACTAATAGCCCGTTTTTTCCTGGGGGGGGGCGGTGGTATGCCCACCTCTGGATCGCCGTCCGGAAAGAAGTGGAGGGTGTGTTGGCAGTTTAACAATGGTTACTGCAAATTTGGGGGAACCTGTCGTTTCAAACATGAGTGCTCCATATGTGGGGGTACCCACCCCTTGTCTGGGTGTTTCAAGAAAGGAAAGTGGTCGGGGGACGCTGCGAACAAGAGGGAGGACACCGGTGAGGGGGGAAAGGATGCAGCCTTTTCTAAATAGGTATCCGGATAGGGCTGCGGCGAGATTGCTCGCCTCGGGGTTCTCCGAGGGTTTTGTCATTCCGTGTTCTTTGTTGGAGGCGCCACCCTTGGTGAAGAACTTACGGTCTGCTTTGGAGAATCCGGGGGTGGTGTCAGCGAAGTTGGCGGAGGAGGTGTGGTTGGGTCGCATGGGGGGGGGGCGTTTGCGGAAATGCCGTTGCCGAACTTGGTGGTGTCGCCTCTTGGGGTGGTGCCAAAGAAGGAGCCGAATAAGTTTCGCCTCATTCATCACCTCTCTTTTCCAAAGGGGGGGTCGGTGAATGATGCCATTGATCTCGAGGAGTGCACGGTGTCGTACACTTCATTCGTCGCGGCGGTGCGATGGGTCCTGCGTTACGGGAAGGGGGCTCTCATGGCGAAGTCGGACATTGAGTCAGCGTTTCGACTGTTGCCGGTCCACCCGGACAGTTTTTGGCTGTTGGGTTGACGGTGGCAGGAGGAGTTTTACGTGGATCAGTGTTTGCCCATGAGCTGCTCCATTTCCTGCGCTTTGTTTGAAATGTTTAGTTCATTCTTGGAGTGGGTGGTCAGGGACGTGTCGGGCTCGGATTCGGTCATCCATTATTTGGATGACTTCTTGTGTGTGGGTCCTCCGTCCTCCAATGTGTGTGCGATTTTGTTGGCAACGTTGCAGCACAATGCGGACAGGTTTGGCGTGCCTCTGTCAGCTGACAAGACGGAGGGCCCTACCACGGTACTGAGTTTCCTGGGGATCGTGATCGACTCGGAGGTGATGGAATGCAGGCTACCAGGTGACAAGGTGGAGAATCTCTGGCTGGAGATCAGGGGGATGCTAGGGCGGAACAAAGTGCAGCTGAGGGTGTTGCAGTCCTTGTTAGGGAAGCTAAACTTTGCCTGTCGTATCATCCCTATGGGTAGGGTGTTCTGCCGACGACTGTCGGCAGCCATGGCGGGGGCAAGATCCCTTACTCACTTCATTCGTTTGACGGGGGAACTGAAAGCGGATTTGCAGGTGTGGCACACATTCTTGGAAACTTACAATGGACGGGCGATTTGGATGTCAGGGCCTGTGAGTAACTTCGACTTGGAACTGGTCACGGATGTGGCTGGTTCCACCGGTTACGGGGCCTTCTTCAGGGGAAGATGGAGCGCGGAGGCGTGGCCTGAGTCCTGGGTTGCATCGGGTTTTGAGAAGAACCTGGTGCTGCTGGAACTCTTCCCGGTAGTGGTGGCGATCGAGCTGTGGGCGGACGAGTGCAGGAATTTGAAGATTAGGCTGAACTGTGACAACATGGGGTGGTGCAAGTTATCAACCGAATTTCCAGTTCATCATTGCCGGTGGTTCGGCTGCTGCGCCATCTCGTGTTGCGCTGTCTGCAATGGAACATTTTTCTGTATTCTGTGCACATTCCGGGTGTGGACAACAGACTCGCTGACGCCTTGTCTCGGTTTCAGTGGGACAAGTTCAGGGAGCTGGCTCCACAGGCGGACAGAGAAGGGGTCCCTTGCCCAGGGTGGATGTGGGGACTTGTGTTGGAATCGCCGCAGACTGGATCAGGAGGTCGGTGAGTTGGCCGGCGTGGGCTGCTTACTCAAAGGTTTGGGAGGAATGGTCAGTATTCAAACGGCTGGCGGATGCCGAGCTGGGGGAGGTAGAGTTGGGATGGTTGGTGGTGTACTTTGTGGCTAGGCATATGGAGGGAGGGGGGTCGGTATCGGCCTTGGAGAAGAAGCTGTCAGGATTAGCCTTTTTGTTTAAATTGGTGTCTTTTTAGGTGTTGCAGAAGATTTGTGGGGTTCTGGGGGAGATTTGCTCCTCTGGCTACGAGGTGAGTTTGTTCCGGGCAGTCTTCGTGGTGGCGTTTTTTGGGGCATTTCGGGTGGGGGAGTTGATTAGCCCTTCCAAACGGGTGGCGGGAGGGCCTACGGGTAGTGTCGTGCGGTCTTCGGACGATAGGGTGGTTTTTAGGCTCCGTCGGTTTAAGACTGATCAGACGGGAAAGGGGGTGGATGTGTTTTTGTATACATTGCCGGGTTTGGGGGTCTGTCCGGTGCGGGTGGTATAGGAGTTCCGTGCACCCGGGGTTGGAAGGGCTGTTCTTTCTGCATGGGAATGGTTCGTTCGTGTCACAGTTTCAGTTTGTGGCAATGTTTTAAAAAAGTGCCTGAGGAGGGCTGGGTTTGGTGATCTCCACTTTGCCTCGCACTCGGGACGGCTACCGAGGCGGCCCAGTGCGTGTTGGATGAGGCGGCGGTCAAGAGGATTGGGCGATGGGAATCTAGGAGATTTCGGTCTTATGTGCGCCCACACATGGTGCTGGAATGAGGGGTGGTTGTAGGGGCGTGTGTGTACTTGGGGGAGTGGGGGGTCACGGATTCCAGGATGGTGTGTTTTTTGGGGCTGTTCCTGATTTGTCTTTCAGGTGGATCATGGGGCATTCCTTTGTTTGCCGGGGGGCCAGGAGAGCAAATGCTAGGCTGGATGGTAGGCAGTTGGGGATTTCTAGGCTGGAGGCAAGGATCAGGTGGCTGGGGATCCCGGGGATGGGGTGGGGCAGGGTGCTGCCGGAGGTGCATCGCTATGCCCAGCTCGACAGACCCCTGACGTGTTGGTATTACTAGTGGGGGGGAATGACTTGGGGATATGGCCTATAGGGGATTTTATCTCGGCCGTTAAGGCGTTCCGTGCATCTTTCATTGGGATGCTGCTTGTGTGGTCTGACATCGTTGCACGGACCACATGGAGCATGGCAAGGTCGGTGGCTAGGATCAACAAGGGGAGGATCAACGTGAACAAGGTGGTGGGGAGGTTTGTGGCGCGGCACGGGGGGTTAGTAGTTCGGCACACAGAGTTGGAGGTGAATGTGGGTCTGTACTTGCTCGGAGATGGTGTTTACCTAACCGATATGTGTATGGATTTGTGGGCACTGGGCATGCAGGAGGGGATTCTGAGGGCCCTGCGGGTGTGGAGGGGCCCTTAAGGGATAGGGGGTTTTCCCTTTCGGGCTGTGGCAGTGTCCTTGGTCTTTGATGGTGACAGTTAACAGATGGAATGGAAATGGTGGGGGGGCTCATCGTTGGGATGGGCCCCTTTTGGGGTTATTTCAGTGGAACGGTGTCCGCTGGAATACGGTTATGGTGCACTGCGGGGTAAAAGGGGTGTCTCAGAGCTGGAGTCGGCTGGAGGCCGGGTATGGTAATGGTACCGCAGTGTAGTGGTGAAAAGAAAGGTTAATGTGGGGTTGCTGTCAAAGACCAATTAGACTGGTGTCAATAAAGTTGTTTGGTTAAAATGTTAATGACTAAAGTTTTGGAATTATTTGGATTTATTTAAATAAACAAAAGAGACACAGAAGTTGGTGTAAAATGGCCACAACAGCCTTTTTTATTTAAAACTCACAAATATTTAATTTGTGAGTTTTAAATAAAAAAGGCTGTTGTGGCCATTTTACTCCAACTTCTGTGTCTCTTTCGTTAATGGGTAAAAGGAGGGGGTTTAAAATGAAAGGGGGGTAAAAGGGATAGCTCCCGCTTTGGTGCCATGGGAGAGGGACCTGGGGTTCACATTCTCAGATTCACAATAGTTAAAAGCAATCCACTACAATGCTAAGACAGCCAAATGAATTAGCTATTGGAAAATAGTTTAAAAGATTCATTACCGTTGGTACCTAACTCCTGTCCGCCTGGTTGCATTTTCTAACGATAACCTGTGTTTGTCTGGTTGTTTACAGGTGGGAATTCTGTTCCACATTCTTTGGGAGTGCCCCCACATTAAGAGCTTTTGGAGGAGAGTGTTCTCTCTTATTTCTGACATCACTGGGTGCTTAACAAAGCACAATGCTGCTCTGGCCCTCCTCAGTATAGGCTTAGATACATTTCTGTTTGATCTTAGATCCCTTGTAATGCATATACAGTTGGCTGCAAGATTAA
Organism: Rana temporaria; assembly: GCF_905171775.1. NCBI lineage: Eukaryota > Metazoa > Chordata > Amphibia > Anura > Ranidae > Rana > Rana temporaria. Next base: position 147,351,738 of record NC_053493.1, read on the forward strand.
TGATCTTCAGGAAGAGGAGAGGATCCGTAATCCCCAACCTATCAGATGTGTAACTACAATTAAATCTTACATTTCACTATGAATGATATCTGGCTCTTAAGATGGGCAGCTATCCCCATTTCCTCAAAACATGGGGTCCTTGGATCTGTCTGCAGAAATGTGACTTTCTTCAGTCTCTGAATCAGTGAAGACGCATGTTTTAGTACTGCTTAATTGGTAAAATGTCTTCTGTTATATTTGCTTCCGAACCACATGGTCATTGCATTGATATTTTCATGACAATAGTTTATGTTTATTTTCTGCGTAATTTTGAAAACCAATAAAAAGAATGCTTTAAAAGTAGAAATGTTCAATCCATTTCCTGATCTTTGGATTCTTTGGATTCTGAGATCCAGAAATAAAATTTCAACTTAACTGCATTTATACAGTACAACAATAAGATATTGCTGTCATTCCTATTCAGGGTTGAAAAAAGATAGTAGGTCCTAGACATGTGCACAACAAAAAAATGTGTTTTTTTTTTGTTTCGTTTCGTTCCGTAGGTTCGTAAAGATTCGTAATTTCGTAAGATGCAAGTTTTCCTATTCGGACCCATTCGTATTTTCGTAACAGTTTTATTTTTGTTTATACTGAATGATTTGTAATTCTGTCTAATTTATTTTCGTTGATTCGAAATTCGTAATTTTGTTAGATTATTATTATTATTATTATTATACAGGATTTATATAGCGCCAACAGTTTACGCAGCGCTTTACAACATCAGGGAGGACATTATAGTTACAATACAATTTAATACAGGAATGATCAGAGGGCCCTGCTCGTTAGAGCTTACAATCTAGAAGGGAGGGTGAAGTGGAACAGAGGGTAGTAGATGTGGGGGGTGATCAGGTGGGCAAAGTTAAAATACAGTTGTTAGATGTGGGTAGGATAGGCTTCTCTGAAGAGGAGGGTTTTCAGGGATTCTCGAAAAGCTGAAAGAGAAGGAGATAGACGGATAGTTTGGGGTAAGGAGTTCCATAGGCTTGGAGAGGCTCTGGAAAAGTCCTGTAGACGAGCATGGGAAGAGGTGATGAGAGAGCTAGAGAGCAGGAGGTCTTGAGAAGAACGAAGAGAGCGATTAGGTTGGTATTTGGAGACTAGGTCAGTGATGTAGCAGGGGGCAGAATTGTGGATGGCTTTGTAGGTCGTAGTTAGTATTTTGAATTTAATTCGTTGGATGAGCGGAAGCCAGTGGAGGGATTGACAGAGAGGAGTAGCAGAGACAGAGCGGTTGGTAAGGTGGATAAGTCTGGCCGCAGCATTCATGATGGATTGAAGGGGGGTTAGAGTATGCAGCGGTAAGCCAATGAGAAGGGAATTGCAGTAATCAAGGCGAGAGATGACCAGGGAGTGAATGAAGAGCTTTGTGGCATCATTGGTTAGAAAGGGGCGTATTTTGGAGATGTTGCGGAGGTTGAGGCGGCAAGATTTGGACAGTGATTGAACGTGAGGCTTAAAGGAGAGTTCAGAGTCCAGGACTACACCTAGGACCTTGGCATGTGGGGATGGGCTGATAGTTGTGCCATCGATTTTGACAGAGAGGTCAGGGGAAGAGGCACGTGGGGGAGGGAAAATGATAAGTTCGGTTTTGGATAGGTTGAGTTTGAGGAAGTGACGTGACATCCAAAGTGATATATCTGATAGTAAATTAGTGATACGCGAGGAAAGTGAAGGGGTGAGCTGAGGGGCAGAGAAATAGATTTGAGTGTCATCAGCGTAGAGGTGGTATTGGAAGCCGTGGGAGGCTATCAGCTGACCCAGGGAGGAGGTGTAGATTGAAAATAGGAGGGGCCCAAGAACAGAACCTTGGGGGACCCCAACAGAGAATGGAAGAGGAGAGGAGGAAGTAGAGTTGTAAGTAACGCTGAAGGTGCGGTTGGATAAGTAGGTAGAGAACCAGCGAAGAGTAAAGTCACAGAGACCAAAGGTGTGGAGTTTTTTGAGGAGGAGTGGGTGGTCAACCGTATCGAAGGCGGCAGAGAGGTCCAGGAGTAGGAGCACAGAATAGTGTCCTTTAGTTTTGGCCGTTAGTATATCGTTTGTTAGTTTTAGGAGAGCAGTTTCAGTGGAATGTTGAGGACGAAATCCAGACTGAAGGGGATCAAGAAGGTTATTGTCAGCAAGGTGGACGCTCAGTCGGTTGTAGACTAGACGTTCAAGGAGTTTGGATAAAAAGGGGAGCAAGGAGATGGGGCGTAGGTTGTCAAGATTGGATGGGTCCAGTGAGGGCTTTTTAAGTATGGGGCTGACTAGTGCATGTTTCAAAGAGTTAGGGAAGATGCCAGAAGAGAGGGAGAGATTGAAGATGTGGGTAAGAGAGTGTAGAATAGAGCAAGAGGGTGAACGTAGCATTTGTGAGGGAACAGGATCCAGAGCGCAGGTGGTAAGATGGACATTGGTTAGTAATTTAGCGACCTCCTCTGTAGTGGTGGGGTTGAACGAGGGAAGTAGTGACTGTACCTGTGTGCATGAGGTGTGAGGTGTGGAGGATGTCTGAACAGTAGAGATTTCCTTGCGAATTGTATCAATCTTCTGTTTGAAGTGATTGGCAATCTCCTGGGCATTGATTGAGTTAGTGGGTGGAGGCAGTGGAGGACGAAGGAGAGAGTTGAAGGTAGAGAAGAGTTGACGGGGACGGGATGATAGGTTTTTAATGAGGGTGATGAAGTAGGTCTGCTTGGCAGCGAGGAGGCTGGAATTGTATTTTTGGAGGGCAGATTTATATTGGACGAAGTCTTCCTGGGACTTAGTCTTGCGCCACAGGCGCTCGAGAGCACGGTTGTGTTTTTTCAGACTTCTAGTATCATCAGTTTGCCAGGGTTGAAGGGGGCGGGGCCTTATTCTGCGTGTGGTGAGGGGGGCCAGTCTGTCCAGTGATGCTAGAAGTGAAGTGTTGTAGACAGAAGTGGCTAGGTCAGTGCAGGACAGGGGTGCAATTTTGTCATAGAGGTGGTCAGTCACAGAGTGTAGAAGAGAAGGGTTGATATGCTGAAGGTTTCTACGAGTGACTGTTAGGTATTTGGAGGAAGAGGAGACGGAGGAGAGGGAGAGCGTGAAACTAATAAGGTGGTGATCAGAGAGGGGGTAAGGATCGATGGAGAGGTTGCATGGAGTGCATAGGTGGGAAAAAACAAGGTCAAGGGTATTGCCTTCAGAGTGAGTAGGAGCATGTATCCATTGCTTCAGGTCAAAAGAGGAGGTTAGACTGAGAAGTTTGGAAGTTGCAGGAGTGTTAGCATTAGTAGGGATGTTGAAGTCGCCAAGAATGATTGTGGGGATTTCAGAAGAGAGAAAGTAGGGTAGCCAGGCAGAGAAGTCATCAAGAAAGGAGGATACTGGACCGGGGGGGCGGTAGATCACAGCTATCCTTAGAGAAACTGGGGAGAAGAGACGAATGCAATGCGCCTCAAATGAGGAGAGTGACAGAGAGGGAGGTGGGTGAAGTACCTGAAAGGTGCTATGTGGGGCTAAAAGGATTCCAACACCCCCTCCTTTGCGTCCACTGGGTCTGGGGGAGTGAGTCCAAAGAAGACCACCGTGGGATAGAGCAGCAGAAGACGCAGTGTCGGATTCGTGAAGCCAGGTTTCAGTGATGGCGAGTAGATGAAATGAGTTTGTGATAAAGAGATCGTGGAGGGACGTGAGTTTGTTACAGACGGAGCGAGCGTTCAAAATGGCGCAGGAGAAAGGGAGTCTGGTCATGGGGAGAAGAGAAATGGGAACTAGATTGTGTGCATTACGGCTGCACCCAGAGGGTGTAGGGTAATGGGTGCATTGAGCACAGTTGAATGAAGGAGGCCCAGGGTTTGGGGAGATATCACCAGAGGATAGGAGAAGCAGGAGGGTGAGGGAGGTAATGTGGGAATGCGATTTATATGAGTGGACCTGCCCCAGTGATTTGGAGCATTGGGCGTTTGACTTTAGAATTAGCATGAGTTGGTGAGTGCAGTAATAAGGAGAGGACAGAAGTGAGGGCGATATATAGAGGGTGTAGGGTGGACCAGAGGGGTGACTGGAAGAAAGTTTGAGGATAGAAGACACAACTGCCAGAAGGAGTGGTAGAGAGTGCATTTTCGAAGGGGTGGAATGTGAATTAAATAAAATAAAAAAAGATATGTATACCTGGATCATGAACAGCAAAATAAAAGTTTATATTGCTGTGTGCAATCGCTGAAGTGCAGAGGCAGAAGTGTTTCCACTTATAGAATAGCCCCACTTGAGGAAGAGCCCCAGACGCAATGAGCCCCCTGCTAATGCTTCCCCCAAAAGGATGCTTACATTTATACTGGCAGAGATAGGGGGTGGGTGCATTTCAATTATCTAATCAGGAGGTAATAAATGTATGCTGATCAACAGGGCAGAATTCTTAGTTCAAAAACAGATCAGCAAGAGGGCAATAAAATTAATGGGCCGTGATTTTGGGTAAGTCAAGGGAGATGATAAAGCATTGTAAGGTGGACAGATCTGCAGAGGGTTAAGCAAAAACAACATGCCAGTATTATCAAATAGACATAAACAAAACAGACATCAATGTTTCAGATTCTGGGTGGATCTCAGACAGCTGAAACATACCATAGACATTTAAACTAGAGAAAACACATCCGTTTTCAATTCTGGGTGGATCTCAGACAGCTGAAACATACCATAGACATTTAAACTAGAGAAAACACATCCGTTTTCAATTCTGGGTGGATCTCAGACAGCTGAAACATACCATAGACATTTAAACTAGAGAAAACACATCCGTTTTCAATTCTGGGTGGATCTCAGACAGCTGAAACATACCATAGACATTTAAACTAGAGAAAACACATCCGTTTTCAATTCTGGGTGGATCTCAGACAGCTGAAACATACCATAGACATTTAAACTAGAGAAAACACATCCGTTTTCAATTCTGGGTGGATCTCAGACAGCTGAAACATACCATAGACATTTAAACTAGAGAAAACACATCCGTTTTCAATTCTGGGTGGATCTCAGACAGCTGAAACATACCATAGACATTTAAACTAGAGAAAACACATCCGTTTTCAATTCTGGGTGGATCTCAGACAGCTGAAACATACCATAGACATTTAAACTAGAGAAAACACATCCGTTTTCAATTCTGGGTGGATCTCAGACAGCTGAAACATACCATAGACATTTAAACTAGAGAAAACACATCCGTTTTCAATTCTGGGTGGATCTCAGACAGCTGAAACATACCATAGACATTTAAACTAGAGAAAACACATCCGTTTTCAATTCTGGGTGGATCTCAGACAGCTGAAACATACCATAGACATTTAAACTAGAGAAAACACATCCGTTTTCAATTCTGGGTGGATCTCAGACAGCTGAAACATACCATAGACATTTAAACTAGAGAAAACACATCCGTTTTCAATTCTGGGTGGATCTCAGACAGCTGAAACATACCATAGACATTTAAACTAGAGAAAACACATCCGTTTTCAATTCTGGGTGGATCTCAGACAGCTGAAACATACCATAGACATTTAAACTAGAGAAAACACATCCGTTTTCAATTCTGGGTGGATCTCAGACAGCTGAAACATACCATAGACATTTAAACTAGAGAAAACACATCCGTTTTCAATTCTGGGTGGATCTCAGACAGCTGAAACATACCATAGACATTTAAACTAGAGAAAACACATCCGTTTTCAATTCTGGGTGGATCTCAGACAGCTGAAACATACCATAGACATTTAAACTAGAGAAAACACATCCGTTTTCAATTCTGGGTGGATCTCAGACAGCTGAAACATACCTGCTGCTACACACAAGACTCCACTGTGTCTTCCCTCTCCAGCCTCCAGCTCTCTCAATAATAATTTTCGTTTAACCACTTCCTTACTGGGCACTTAAACCCCTTCCTGACCAGAGGACTTTTTGCGATTCGGCACTGCGTCGCTTTAACTGACAATTGCGCGGTCGTGCGACGTGGCTCGAAAACAAAATTAACGTCCTTTTTTCCCCACAAATAGAGCTTTCTTTTGGTGGTATTTGATCACCTCTGCGGTTTTTATTTTTTGCGCTATAAACAAAAATAGAGCGACAATTTTGAAAAAAAAAAAAATATTTTTACTTGTTGCTATAATAAATAGCTCAATTTTTTTTTTTTACGTTTTTTTTTTATCCTCAGTCTAGGCCGATACGTATTCTACATATTTTTAGTAAAAAAAAAAAAAAATCGCAATAAGCGACTGGTTTGCGCAAAAGTTATAGCGCCTACAAAATAAGGGACAGAATTATTATTATTATTTTTTTTTTTTTACTAGAAATGGCGGCGATCTGCGATTTTTATTGGGACTGCGACGTTATGGCGGACACATCGGACACTTTTGACACGTTTGTGGCGCCATTCACATTTATACTGCAATCAGTGCTATAAATATGCACTAATTACTGTATAAAAATTTTTTTTACTAGAAATGGCGGCGATCTGCGATTTTTATTGGGACTGCAACGTTATGGCGGACACATCGGACACTTTTGACACATTTTTGGCGCCATTCACATTTATACTGCAATCAGTGCTATAAATATGCACTAATTACTGTATAAAATTATTTTTTTACTAGAAATGGCGGCGATCTGCGATTTTTTATTGGGACTGCGACGTTATGGCGGACACATCGGACACTTTTGACACATTTTTGGCGCCATTCACATTTATACTGCAATCAGTGCTATAAATATGCACTAATTACTGTATAAATGTGACTGGCAGGGAAGGGGTTAACACTAGGGGGTGAGGAAGGGGTTAAATGTGTATCCTAATTAGTGTTCTAACTGTGGGGGAAGGGGGGTGACTGGGGGGGTGACCGATCTGTGTCTCTGTACAAGAGACACAGATCCGTCTCCTCTCTCCCCTGACAGCACCGCTGTCTGCGAGAGCCGGGAATGAGAGATGATCTCATATGTAAACATATGAGATCATCTCTCATTGGCCGCACAGATCGCCTAGGAAACGGCCGCTCCGATTGGCCGTTCACGGCGATCTGTGACTGGCTGTGTCCAAGGGACACGGCCAGCACAGCAGTTCCCCGCTGCGCGCTCGGGAGCGCGCGCGGGGAACGCGAAAAGGGGCGGCCGTAAAAACACGGCCTCCCAGAGAAGTAGAGCCACCCGGCGGCCGTATATAGTCGTACGGCCGTCGGGAAGTGGTTAATGGATTCGTAATTTTGTACTTTTGTAAATACATCGCTAATACATAGTAAGATAGACTTTCTCTTAAGCCCCGTACACACGGTCGAAATTTTTGCCAACAAACTTTGGCAAAAAAATCCAACCGTGTGTACGCTCCATCGGACAAACTTTTTCTGTTTCAAAAGTCCAGCCAACTCCCTTCAGACAAAAATCCACTGAAAAGTTTGTTTGAAGTCCGATCATGTGTACGAGGCTTTACACTGTCCAATGTGACTCAGCACAAATAGATAAGCTGATTGGCTTATATTATATTAATTATCTTATATTAAGTAAGATAATCACTCACTAACTACACTGCCCAGTGCCCATTCGAAAGAACCATATAAGTTCACAAATTTACGAACAGACAAAAAAACGGATTTACAAAACACACAAATGAAAATACGAAAATACGAATGAAAATACAAACAGACAAAGGATTTAAAATACGGAATGCTAATCGTTCGTTATAGATGTCATTTTCGTTCTTTTGCTGTTTCGGTGTTTCGTATTTTAGTAAGATTGTCCAATCGTACGTTCGTATTTTTGCTTGTTCGTTATTTTGCTTATTCGCAATTCTGTAATTTTCGTATTTTGGTTCTTTCAGCTTTTCGGATGTTCGAATTGATCCGGATGTACGAATACTAACAAATTCTGACGGAAATCCATTCGATACAAACAGGAACGCACATGTCTAGTAGATCCTCCAAAGTGTCCCTCTGCAACACCAGCCCATCCACTATATACAAATCCACATCACTAAATGGTCCCTGTATTCTTGCAGTATGAATAATTGAGTGGAAGCATGCATAGAAGGGATCATAGGCAACACCCTTGGTGACGCCCTTCTTCTGTCTAAAGATCTGACTGTTAAGAACAAAGAGGCTGTTATTGAAGCATTTCTGCAAAAGTTCAATCAAGAACTGGTTTGAGCTCTGGCTCATGGATGTCTTTTATACAGTCACTGGTCTACTGTCTCATGCAGTATGTCACGATCTGGGGTCAGGCCGGGAGATCAGTGGCTGCAGCAGTACACAGGTTCACAGGTAGTCAGCTGGAAATGTACAAGCAGATCCCCCTAACAGATGATGCAGGCTTATCTGACATGCGGGATCTAAGCACTAACTGATATTCACCAGAGCGCCTGATGGTGGAAATGGGTTTTGCTTTGTGTTTGTACCAGGTCATGGTCCTCTGGGTTTGCCCACCAGGAAGTGGGCAAGCCAAGGTTTAGTAACATATATAGCAGGTAGAGATCAATCAAAAGTGTAGTCAGTTAACAAGCCAAAGGTCAATAACACATAGTAGCTGGATACAATCAGTTTAATGGGTGAACAATCCAAGGGTCGATAAAACATAGTAGCTGGATGGGATCAGAAGAAAGCATCATCGATGAACAAACCAAGAATTGGTAACAAGTAGTGTTGAGCGGAATACGCCATATTCGATTTCGCGATATATCACGAATATATAGCCGAATATTCGTGAAATATTCGCTAAAATCGAATATTCGTGATATTATTATTTTTTTTTTTTGGTGATTGGCTCTGATGCAAAAGAAGGGCGGAGAAAGTATTCTCGAATATTCGGAAATAGAATATTTCACCAAAAAAATTTTTTTGATAAAATATTCCGAATATTCTATTTCCGAATATTCGAGAATACTTTCTCCGCCCTTCTTTTGCATCAGAGCCAATCACCAAAAAAAAAAAAAAAAATCGCAAAAAAAAAAATCGCAAAATCGCATTAGCGAAATTTCGCAATTTTTTTTTTTATAAAATATCACGAATATTCGGAATAGCGAATATTGGCAGCAAAATTTGAGATATTCGCGAATACTCGAATATGCCATATTCGAGCCGAATATTCGCAATACGAATATTCGTGAGCAACACTAGTAACAAGTGGCAGCAAAGAGCAGCAGCTATGCATGGAAGCAAGATGTTGGCAGGAGAGAGCACAATAATCTGGCAAATAGGATGTTCAGAGACATGGTTAAACTTAGGAAGTTCTTGGGAGGAGCAAAGGGTTTAAGGTTTAAGAGAAACAAGACACAAGGCAAGCTTGTCTAAGCAATCAGGCAGGGTGTTGGTCAGCATCCCTGATGGCCCAGTGAGAAGAGCCTGAGCCAGACATCACAGCGGTCACAGATTCAGACTCAGGTCCCGATACAGAATGCACATGTAAAATGACTCCCTGTCCATACCAACAGGGAGACAATCTTTTGGAATTATCCACTTTTCTCAGCAACACAAAACATGGAAGCTCATTAACTTCCTTCCTCTTTTTTGCCTTCTTCTACAAACGATACGTACCTATTTGTCTTGTCCAATTCTCCCCCTCTCCTCTGTTTATGGGAATCTTTTTCTTCATTTATTCCTGGATCTAATTCTTCTTCTCTGCCTGGTAAGGTCAAAAAATTCCCTTGCTCAAAAACCTGACTGTTAAGTTGGTATTTTTCCCTGCAGCGGGGAACCCAAATGGTGGCTAAAGGGCATGGACCAAGCATATTATTTCACATACACCATGATAGCTATGAGGTGATAAGCAACAACCCAGTCTGCAATTTTGGGAAAACATGATACCAGTAACATCCATGGTGCACACACAGGTTTAAAGGAGGGGTAACCCTGTATGGGTTATGTGCAATGACTTTCTATTCATATGCTTTCACTTGTGGGTCACTAAATAGCCACCAATGTGCTGGAACTGGATGCTCTCTTGCAGCGGTATGCACTTTAGACAGAACTGATTTTCTTATACTATTTGCTTATACCCTTTGCTATACTACACATAATACTCTGTTGCTGTATATATAATTAGGATGAAATATGTTTGAACTGAAATGGAGATTTAGTACATCAGTGTATATTCTAATCATTGTATATGCATTGGTTTCTATTTACCTATCATTTTACTACAACCTATTTCATGATCACTGTATATATATATATATATATATATATATATATATATATACAGTATCTCACAAAAGTGAGTACACCCCTCACATTTATGTTCATATTTTATTATATATTTTCATGTGATAACACTGAAGAAATTACTCTTTGCTACAATGTAAAGTAGTGAGCGTACAGCTTGTATAACAGTGTAAATTTACTGTCCCCTAGACATGTGCATTCGTTTTCGTCCGAATTGCATTTTCGTCCGAATTTCAGGTATTTTCGTTATCGTTTTAACAAACGATAATGAAAGAACAGAAAACGAAAACCGAAAGATCCGACATAAACAAATGCTTTATTTTCGTTTTCGTTGTGGTTGAATGTGCCTAACCTTAACTCTATTAGTCCAATATTATTCTACATAAAGAGAAAAGATTCGACATTATAGAGACATGAAGAAGAGTCGACATAGAGAGAAAAGATTCAACATAGAGAGAAAAGATTCGACATTATAGAGACATGAAGAAGAGTCGACATAGAGAAAAAAGATTTGACATAGAGAGAAAAGTTTTGACATAGAGAGAAAAGATTCGACATAGAGAGAAAAGATTAAAATTTTTTTTTTTTAAAGATTCTGTCGAATCTTCTTTTTCTTTTTTTTTTCTTCTTCTTCTTAGAACATTCGACAGACACCATAAGTCTTTGATGACAGATTCGACCTTAATTGTGCCTAACCTTAACTCTATTAGTCCAATATTATTCTACATAAAGAGAAAAGATTTGACATCGAGAGAAAAGATTTGACATAGAGAGAAAAGAATCGACATAGAGAGAAACGATTCGACATAGAGAGACATAAAGATTCGACAAAGAGAGACATGAAGATTTGACATAGAGAGACATGAAAAATCTATTTTTTTTTTTTTTTTTAAAGATTCTGTCGAATTTTTCTTTTTTTTTTCTTCTTCTTCTTCTTCTTCTTCTTAGAACATTCAACAGACACCATAAGCCTTCAATGACAGATTCAACCTTAATTTTGATTTTCGGACAAATGCATTTTTTTAACAAAATAAATAGAAACGAATTTCGGGAGTAACTAAATGTATTTTTCGGACGAAAACGAAATTATGAAACAAAATATTTCAGTGTGCACATGTCTACTGTCCCCTAAAAATAACTCACCACACAGCTATTAATGTCTAAACCGCTGGCAACAAAAGTGAGTACACCCCTAAGTGGAAATGTTCAAATTGGGCCAAATTAGCCATTTTCCCTCCCCGGTGTGATGTGACTCATTAGTGTTACAAGGCCTCAGGTGTGAATGGGGAGCAGGTGTGTTAAATTTGGTCAACACAGAAATAAACATTTTGCCCACTGACTCTTTAAAGGTCCCGTGGGCAAAATGTTTTTTATTGTGTTGTGCATACTAAATTGGGACTGAGACACTACCTCAACCCTTTCCACATTGACTTTTATCACTTGTCTGTGTTAAATTTGGTGTTATCGCTCTCACTCTCTCATACTGGTCACTGGAAGTTCAACACGGCACCCCATGGCAAAGAACTCTCTGAGGATCTGAAAAAAAGAATTGTTGCTCTGCATAAAGATGGCCTAGGCCAGTGATGGCGAACCTTGGCACCCCAGATGTTTTGGAACTACATTTCCCATAATGCTCCTGCACGCTGAAGTGTAGATGAGCATCATGGGAAATGTAGTTCCAAAACATCTGTGGTGCCAAGGTTTGCCATCACTGGCCTAGGCTATAAGAAGATTGCAAGACCCTAAAACTGAGCTGCAGCACAGTGGCCAAGATTATACAGCAGTTTAACAGGACAGGTTCCACTCAGAACAGGCCTCGCCATGGTCGACCAAAGAAGTTGAGTACACGTGCTCAGCGTCATATGCAGAGATTGTCTTTGGGAAAAAGATGTATGAGTGCTGCCAGCATGGCTGCAGAGGTTGAAGGGGTGGGGCCAGCCTGTCAGTTCTCAGACCATATGCTGCACACTGCATCAAATTGGTCTGCATGGCTGTCGTCCCAGAAGGAAGCCTCTTCTAAAGATGATGCACAAGAAAGACCACAAGCTGTTTGCTGAAGACAAGCAGACTAAGGACATGGATTACTGGAACCATGTCCTGTGGTCTGATGTCCATAAAGACATGGATGACCGAGTTTGGGGTGGAGGAACTTGACTGGCCTGATCTCAAACCGATAGAACACTTTTGGGATGAATTAGAGCGGAGACTGCAAGCCTGACCTCACAAATGCGCTTCTGGAAGAATGGTCAAACATTCCCATAAACACACTCCTAAACCTTGTGGAGAGCCTTCCATTAAAGTCGAAGCTGTTATAGCTGCAAATGGTGTGCCAACTCAATATTGAACTCCAGAGCTAAAACTTAAAGGGCTTGTAAAGGTAAAAAAAAAATCCCTAAATAGCTTCCTTTACCTTAGTGCAGTCCTCCTTCACTTACCTCATCCTTGGATTTTGCTTTTAAATGTCCTTATTTCTTCTGAGAAATCCTCACTTCCTGTTCTTCTGTCTGTAACTCCAAACAGTATTGCGAGGCTTTCTCCCTGGTGTGCAGTGTCGTGCTCACCCCCTCCCATGAGGGGGGAGGGGGCGAGCAGGAGAGTCAGGATGCCCACTAACACACAGCTTCTTTCTCTATCTGCAATGTAGAGAGCATCCTGACTCTCCTGCTCGCCCCTTCCCCCCTCAAGGGAGGGGGCGAGCATGACACTCCACACCAGGGAGAAAGCCTTGCATTACTGTTAAGGAAGCTATTTAGGATTTTTTTTTTTACCTTTACAATCCCTTTAAAGTTCATGTGCGTGTAGAGGCAGGTGTCCCAATACTTTTGGTAATATAGTACACCAATAACGCTTATATATATATTTCAAGCGGATATAAATTTCTTAGCATGCTAAGAAATTTATCCGTTTGAATCGGGTCCAGCGGATTGATCTGGTGGTCTGTACAGACTCACCGGATCAATCCGTCCGCTCCCCTCCCTCGCATGCGTCGTAATGATTAGACGCATGCGTGGAAGTACTTACATTCCAGCGTCGCGCACGTCGCCGCGTCATCATCGCGGCGACGGCGCGACACGTCACCGCGGATTAATTCCGCGCAGATTTTGATCCGATGGTGAGTACACGCCATCGGATCCAAATCCGGAGGAGGAATCTCCGCTGGAAACGGTCCGGCGGACCGTTTCCAGCGGAGATCCCCTCGTGTGTACGGGGCCTCAGTGTACAATGCTGGTGCCTGTAAGAGTAAGTGCAGGGAGTGCAGAAATTACCTGATTGCTGTGCACATGCATAGGAGCTACATCATCCCAGCCCACCCATTCAAGATGGCAGAAGACTCCTGAACCCAGAAAATAACAGGGGAACGATGGAAGCACCAGTGGGGAAGTAGTAAGGGGGAACGTTGGCTCTGCAGGCCTTGGGGGAGGGGGGTTCTTTACAAGATTAGTGTGCCTTAATGTGCAAATATTCTGTGTGTACTTGCTCATTATGCCAAAAGCTCATGCAAGGATTAAAATCTTAATTCAACTTGAAATGTCTGAAAACTTACATGAAATACAAAGCTTGAGACTCTAACCAGTGGTGTCAGATATATTTTATTTTTGTAGACCTGTCAAGGATCTAGGAGAAAGATGACTCACTTGGTTGCCACTACCAATCTCAGAAAGAAGGGATTTCACTGTGATTGAGAAAACCACAATCAGGTGACAATTTGTGGAATTACTGTTGAGCTTCTGGAAACTTTGTTGAAATTATCCCTGAACCTTTGCGTCACTTCCTACTGAACCCCTGCACTCTGTGTCCCTTTAAACCACAGCCACTATTCAGCGCAATGAAAATCACACCCAACTTTTGCTATGCTGTGGAGCGCCGCACTTTTCCTCAGCTGCGGGGGGGCCCAACATATGATCCTGCACACAGGCCCACTGCTTTCAGAAAATGCCCCTGACCGGAGCTCATCATTGAGCATCCATTTCAGATGCTTGTATGTGACATCACATACAAGCACGTGGGCTGGATGCGAGGGGTGGATCAGCAGAATGAGTGTGCCAGGACAGGTAGATGTGTTTCTCTGCTTCCTTTCACCACTCTGCATATCATGCATATCATAGATGAGAAGAGGGTACAGCAGTGGAGCAGATAAGCATGGGGGGGGGGTTCAGAGGTTGGGCAGAAGAGCAAGAGGGTACAGGGGTGTAAGAGATGAGAAGGCGGTTCAGCAGTGGGACAGAAGAGCAGGGGGGTACAATGATGGCCCAGGAGAAGGGAGTTCAGCAGTGGGACAGAAATTTAGGGGGGTAGAGCAGTGGGGCAGATGCAAAAGGAGGTGTATTGGTGGGACAGATGAGCAGGGGGTTACAGTGGTGGGGCAGGAGCTACGACTAAGGCTATTGCCGAAATGTCTCAGCATTATTGTTTTATTGTAACTAATAAACGACACTTCAAGGATTACAGTCTTGTCGGCTCTTCTTGCTGCTGTTGCATTCTAGTGTGTTGGGACACATCGAGCTTCGGCACCCGTGAGTGGACCTGGTGTATGGATTGGGTTATCCCTGCAGAGAGCGCTGTTACCTTTTTTCTTTTCCATGGTGGGGCAGGAGAGCAGGGGGAATAGAGGTGAGGCAGAAGAGCAGGGGGTACAGAGGTGAGACAGATGTGCAGGAGGTACATTGGTGGGGCAGATGAGAAAGCGGGTTACAGTGGTGGGGCAGATGACAATATGGGTTCAGTGTTAGGAGAAATGAGAAGGTGATTCATCAGTGAGACATAAGATCATAGTGATACGGCGGTGAAGCAGATGTGCAGGGAGGTACAGTGGTGGGGCAGAAGAGCAGGGGGAACAGAGGTCGGTCAGATGTGCAGAAGGTACAGTGGTCAGGCAGAGGAGAAAGGGGGTTAGTGGTGGGGCAGATGTGCAGATAAGTTCAGTTTTAGGACAGATGAGAAGATGGTTCAGCCGTGAGACAGAAGAGCATAGGGGTACACCAGTGGAGCAGATGTGCAGGGATGTACAGTGGATTGGCAGTTAAGAAAGGGGGTACGTTGGTGGGACAGATGAGCAGGGGGTTACAGTGGTGGGATAGAACAGCAGGGTGGTACAGTGGTGGGGCAGTTATACAGGGGGTTACAGTGATGGGGCGGATGTGCAGGGAAGTACAGTGGTTGGGCAGATGTGCAGGGTGCTACAGTGGTGTGGCAGATATGCAAGGGGTTACAGTGGTGGGGCAGATGAGCAGGGGGTTACAGTGGTGGGGCAGATGAGCAGGGTGGTACAGTGGTGGGGCAGATGTACAGGGGGTTACAGTGGTGGGACAGATGATCAGGGGGTACAAAGGTAGGGCAGATGTGTAGGGTTGTACAGTGGTGGTGCAGGTGAGCAGGGGGTACAGTAATCTGAGATGTGAAGGTGCATGAATTTGGGCTGATCTGAAGTGTGGAGTTGCAAAAATTGGGGTTCATCCATACCTCCCAACTTTTTGAGATGGAAATGAGGGACACCTACTAGCAAAAGCTTTTAGGCATTGGACACGTCCCCTGCCATGCCCTCTTAAAGGAGAATTGACCTACAAGGGCTTTTTTTTATCACTACTATTCCTTTATACTGGCTTTTGAAATTTATAGATGCAGCCATTTAGGAATTGGATGGAAGGTTTAGCACTGGAAAACACCTTTTGAAAGATAAAAAGTGCATTTTATATACAACTATATAGATCAGACCAAAATGAGGGACAAATGAAGATGAAAGAGAGGCATAGGGACATTGCTCCAAATCAGAGACGGTCCCTTGAAATCAGGGGCAGTTGGAAGCTATGCTGATCTGAGGTGTGAGAGTGCAGGATGTTAATTTCTCACGTACTCAAGTAGTTTACAGCATTTACGTTATAAAAAATCCTTTTCGTGATTGAGAGATTTTTTTTAGAAAATCGGAACGCTCAATTTCTTTGAAAAAATAATTCAGCACACTGTGCTCATAAGGTTGCCTACCCTTGATCTAGCGCACTACAAAAAAAGGCATGTTGGTCCTGACAAAATGCATTAAGCATTTGTATTTTTTATTTTCTCTTTTACTAGGTGTAGAAAAAGCTCCTACTTTTGAAAAGTGAAGTAGCTCATGAATTTCTGTTGTCATGCTCTCTGGTTGTATTATGTTAAACTAGCTTATAAAATAAAGCAGCTCTATTCATGTTTCCATACATTCCACATACTACAATCCATATTATTAAATTATTTGCATTTGTTAAAATACATTTACATGTCTACTGTGAGCAGAAACAGGACTTGATTATGAAAGTCTGCTGTAGATAATAGTGCCTACTGGATGGCTCCAGATGTTTTCATCACCTGGGCTAATGTAGGTGACATGTTGTATTTTATTTGGATAATATACTGCTTTGATAAGAAGCACAGGATGACAGACTATGGAAATCCTGACTTGACATATCCTTGAGATGAGGGACAGAGCTTTGTGGGAGTCAAGCTGTCTCCCTCCTCAATCTTTTAATTTACTCAATCAGTTTCTTGTGCAATACTCATCCTGGCTTATTGTGATTACTTCAACTCTCAACAATGGGCATGCTGACTAATTTCAAATAACTACCTAAAATGCAAAATTGAATATAAATCATGATAATCAGGCTTATCCTCTCCACCCTTTCAATATCAATTTTTAATATAATCCAGATTGTTCCTAATGGATGAATTTAGGCCCCCCTTTTTTTAAGTTCCTGTGTCTCTTGATGACACATTCCTTACTGTAATCTCAGCAAATGCCAAGTCAGTGACATATCTACAAGTAGACCTAAAGTCTAGGGTGGTAGAGTCAGACTTAATTGCCTATCTTATCTGACATCACCAGACTCATGGCTGTCACCAAAGATACAAAAAAAAAAAAGAAACCTTTGCCCATTTACCCATAGTGTATAAATAAATAGCCTCGATAAATCTGTTTTCATTTTATATTTACACTTGTATTCTATCACACTTATAATGATAAATTTGCTCATCTAGATCTTCAGTACTTCACAGTGCTTATGAGTCAACGGATTAAAACATTTGCTAAACATGTTCGCTAATCCCTAAACCTTGTTGTTTTTGTCATTTCCTCTTTACTTATCTCTAGTAGATAAAAGGCTTTCTTTCCTCTTGGACATCATTATTAGAAAACATCCTAATGGTCTTAATGTTTCCATTTTGTGAATTATTTCTTATGTCAGTGTCTTGAAAATGCCTCCATAAAACAGTTCTGTTTTGGACAGGGATTGAAAATCAAACCACTTTTGTGATCAAACTTTGCTAAACCCAACCAAGCAATTGTAGTCAGTGCCAAGGCAGAATCTAGATGGGTGCTGATTTCAGTGGCACCAGCAAGGCTACTCTTGACACTGTGCATGGTTAAGGGCTCGTCCTGACTATCCTGCTGTGGAATACCGGCATTACACGCGTAATTCCCCAGACTCCCTGGCTGTACTATGGAGAATGCAGAGTGGATTCTTTTTTCAGTAAAGGCTGGTTCACAACAGCTGATGCACTGCAACCTTCCCTACCCACCCTGGCATCCCTTTAAACACTTCAGAATGCTCATGGAGAGGGACAGATCTGTAATCGTGTGGTCAAAGTGGTCACATGATCATAAGTCAGCTACCTATCTTTAGCTCAGACTGAGAGCTGTCTTTGACAGCTCAAGCTTAATGCTGGAAGCATGCAGTGAGCACACATTCAGTACATAAACGTGTGCTACCCAGTAAAACATACAGTACTTGTGGCATGTGGGTATCTAAGCCCACCCCTTTGCAGCTGCATTATTCAACTGGAAAACAGCCCATCTGAGAATAATTCAGGAACAAAACTCTGCTTCCAATCCAGTTATTCCCCAGAACCGCCATTTTGACTGTTAATGGAAACAACATATCAGCCCATGACGTCTCAGGCCTCGTACACACAACCGTTTTCCTCGGCAGAATCCATCAAGAAACTTGGTAGCAGAGCATTTTTGCCAAGGAAAACGGTCGTGTGTATGTTTTTCATTGAGGAAACTGTCGAGGAACTCGACGAGAAAAAAAGAGAACAAGTTCTCTATTTCCTCGGCGGGAGTCTCAATTTCCTCATCGTGTTGCTCGTCGGGCTGGTTTTCGACGAGAAACACGTTTGTGTGTATGCATAGAAACCCACACATGCTCAGAAGGGTGGCGCCAGTGGAATCAATCTTTCCCTTTATAGTGCCGTCGTACATGTTTTACGTCACCGCGTTTGAGAACGTCGAGATTTGGTCTTGACCGTGTGTACGCAAAGCAAGCTTGTCAAGTTTCTCGACAAGCCTAACAAGGAACTGGTCGAGGAAAACGATGTTTCATTTACGACGAGTTCCTCGGTCGTGTGTACGAGGCCTCACTCTTTTCTCACTGATGTTGATGCAACCTATTGTTATTCTTAGTGCCATACTTGATGCCTGTACTGTTTGATAAGATTTGACCCTGATTTTGTGATTGTGACACACCTCTCTGGTGTTCTTGTATTTCTCTTTTCAATAAAAGAAGTAACAAAAAAAAAATGAAAAAATAGATTTAAGAGCTAATCTGTTAAATATAATAAATTACTAAAATGTGAATATCAGTAATAATGACTGCCCACAGTCATAGGAGCTTTTTTAGTATTTGCACAACATCGCACATCTTGGGTTCTTTGTGTGCTCTGGGGGTTATGTAAAGGTACCTATTATCATCTTGTCAATTCATGGGAGAAAGTTAGTATTTGAACTGTGGCTGAACATATTTATAGCACTTTCATTGTGTTCATTTGTAACCCGCAGTGGTTTGCTCATCCACCCTGTTTGAGTTTGTTTGATGAGTAATTGATCCAGTTCACAGCATTGTTGTATCTCAGTAGGAGCACAGTATCTGCTTTTACCTGCAGATGACAACATAAACAAATACAAAATAATATACTGTATCTAGTTCTTTTAAAGGTGAGGTAAATGGGCAGTGAGGATTGTTTGTGGTATTACATTAAAGCAAATTAATAAATCTAAAGTAAAAAAAATAACATCAGAGGAGAACTGACATCATAAGCTGTCAGCATATACCTCATGCTGCACAACCAACGCATTCCTAGAGCCCATGCTGTTTCTCTTTTCCTCTGGACCTGGAGATTACATATGGCCCCATCTCACAATGCAATGCCTGGTGCTTATGTAAACAGTGATTTGAGAAACTCACTATTTATATAGCTTGTTTGGGGGCTCTGAGACCGCTCTGGACTGCACTGCTCTGATTTTTCAGCAAAAGGCCTGTGCTGAGAGCTTTTGTGGTCAGCTAAATTCCGCTATAAGCTTTTCTTTATCCACAGGTTCACTTTAAACACCAATTGAACAGAAATACTATTTAGCCAGACATGGCTCCATTTTCATATGCTTATCTCAAATTAAGTTAAAATTGTTGTATAGCATGTCTAAAAATGGCAAAACAACCCAATACATATCAGAGTTCGATTAAGCTGCCTAGTTCACTTAATTATGTAACAGACATGATAAGACACAAATGGGTAGATTCAGGTACGGGCGCGCAATTTTAGGACGGCGTAGCCTAGCGTGTTTACACTACGCTGCCTTAAGTAAGAGAGGCAAGTACATGATTCTTAAGGCACTTACCTCCTTACTTAGGGCGCCGTAGTGTAAACGCGGCGAGCGTAAGGGCGCCTAATTCAAATGGGTTGGAGGGGGGCGTGTTTAATGGTAATGAGGCTTGACCTCACGTTTTTGAAGTTTTTTGGCTACTGCGCATGCGCCGGGCGCCTACATTTCCCAGTGCGCATCGCGGCTAAGTACGCCGTACGGGCCTATTGATTTCGACGTGGACGTAAACGACGTAAATCCCGATTCGCGGACGACTTACGCAAACGGTTTAAAAATTTTGAATTTCGCGGCGGGAACGGCGGCCATACTTGACATTACTATTCCACTAGAGCCTAGCCTCCCCTGATGAAGTCACATGTTGACGATACGCGTCGGGATTGGAGGGCTTGACACACTCCAGCATCCGACCACTGGACATACGAGTTCGCCACTCGTCGGATTGATGCAGCAATTTCGATTTTAAATATCCTCATACATAACAAGAGCCGATTCGTGAACCATTGGGGACACGGGACTCCTAACCCTGGAGAATCAGTAAGGGAGAGGAAGGAGGGACTGACGAGCTCGGCGTTCGTGGATAAGAGCCCCAGTTTTTTCACCCACATGTGAGTGCATCTCCACTGGTTTAAATCAGAAGACATTGCTACCCCTCTCTGTGACGTTATCACACCATTTGGTTTCTACCCTTTTTACTTTTTCATGTAATACACTTTATGGAGACCCGTATGTGATATCCAACAACGGACCACACCCATCAGGATCAGGCTGATTCAATCCAGCTTGCCAGATTAGAGGTGAGCTGCTGGGATCACTAGAGGTGCATATATGAGATCTTGGTTACGGCTCACTCTCTATCTTTCACCCTTTTTGGATACAAGGCCTCCTTCTTCTGAAATACTTTGACCCTTATTTTTATTTTTATTTTTATTTCTATTTTTATATTTTATTTTATTTTTTTTTTTTTTTTTTTTTCTTTCTTTTTTTTAAAGTGTATTTTGTGCGTGTACTCGAGAGAGGAGCCGGACTGCAGGAGTTGGGAGTAGGCAGGCCTCCCCCAGAGGCAATCTGCCACCTTTCTCCATGCCCCGGGTGGCAATGGCGGGTGTGTGAGGGGGTCCTCCCACACAGCCCGCCCTACCTGCTCCGCTTTGAAGCCCAACGGGGCAGAGGGACTCCCTATAAGGGAGTGAGAGGATTAGCCCGCTCAACCAGCCCCGTTAGTCCTTCGCCTCTCTTTTAGAGACCGCGTGGTCAAAGTGCGTGTGTGTGTTAACCCAATTTCGAGTGCATGTGTAGGTGTGGTGGTTTTTGTGGGAGGGGGTGGGCGTACTAAGCGCAGGCTTACCTCGCATAGCACACCCACCGGGAGCCGGGCTGAGACCACCAAACTCAATTCACATGTAGCCGAGACCGGGAACCGAACCCCTAGCTGCAGAGGTGAATGGCTTGTCAGCGCAGTGCCAATCGCGTTGAGCCACCGCAGCTCCCTATATTTTATTTTTTTTGTTGTGTTTTTCAACATTTTTCACTTCACAACGTTATTGATTGGATTAAGTATTGATGAACTGCACCCCTACATGGTTGGATTTTGTTGTACCTGGACCTCTTCAGCACTGTGCCCTCGATTAAGGACTATTCAACAATATTGTTTACTGGTATATTAGTGTCACTCACCTTTTTTGGACTTTCCCCACCCATTTTTTGTACTTGTATATGTATGTGGTTATATGCACACACACATTAATTTGTATAACACTTTACAGCGCAAATATTTCACTTGTTACAATTTACGTGGCCTATCTCTTACGTAAACGGCGTAAAAGTACTGCGTCGGCCTGGCGTTCGTTCGTGAATCGGTGTATCCCCTCATTTACATATTATACGCCGACCGCAATGGAAGCGCCACGTAGCGGCCATCCAAAATATTGCAATCTAAGATAGGACGGCGCAAGCCGTCGTATCTTAGATAGGTTTAAGCGTATCTCTGTTTGAGCATACGCTTAAACTTAGGTCGGTGTAGATTCTGAGTTAGGTCGGCTTATCTACTGATAAGCCGGCCTAACTCTTTGTGAATCTACCTAACTCTTTTCTTCCTAAGCATTATGGGGCAAAATTAATAAAAAAGTGTCTGAGAAAAGTTATGTCTCAACCTTTGTCGTTGAAACCAATCAACTTATGTCTTTCATTTTCTCCACACATCTTAAAAAATGAAAACAAAAAAAACATTTTTTTCAATCAAATAATTTTTATTGTTTTTTTTACATTATACAATAAAAAACACATACAATTTTTCCATCACATAGCTCCATCAACGTCAATACAAAAAAAAGAAAAAAAAGAAAGGGAAAAGAGAGAAAAAAAAAGAAAAGAAAATGAAAATTTAAAGGCTGATTGGTGGTGCTTCAGTTGATACAAAGTTGAGACAAAGTTTGTCTCAGACATGGTTTAATAATTTCCCCTAAATGTCTCTGTGAGAGCACTTTTGATGACCACTACTTATCCATACCAGTAATAATCAATTGATTGGGAAGTATAAAGCATTTTCACTAACAGAAAATGGTACTTTACAGCATTTCCAAGCCAAACTTTAGTTAAAAAGTGTAACAGACCCAGTAAAAGAGGAAATATGGTCTGAGACATTTACTGTGCTAATCCTTTCTTTACCACTAAGGTAACTATTATGATCAATTCTACATGTGGTTGCCACATTCCCATTCCTGCCATGTGTCCTGGGCCTACTTGTCTATGGGTGGCTGGGATCTTAATGGTGGGTGTCAGCAAAGTGGTGGGAGATCAGCAACTTGGATTTGTGATGCCTAAAGTAGAGAGTATCCTCCTCCATTACTTGTCCCATACTTAAAGCGGAGGTTCTGCACTTTCTCTTTTTTTTGCTTTTGGTGTGCATGTAACAGGGTTACAGATAGATTAAATACACTCACTTGCTAGCCGCTTTGACACCGATCCAAACTTTATCTGCCCGAAATATAAACTTATAAAAAATCAGCCAGGACTTTTTCATATTGCTTGTGGGCATTGTGAAGCCCACAAGCAAAGACTTCCGGGAAGCGGTGATGCTAATATTTTCCAGCATTCACTTCAGTATCTCGCGTGTGCGCTGTCTTGTATTGTGTGCATGCGCCGTGTTGACAGCGAGCAGTGTTAGCTAATGGTGTGTAATTTCTACCTGTATTCCCTCATTTAAAATGGCAAATTTGGATCCGCTCTCGTCACATGACCCGCTTGTCGAGTCCGGTGACGAGGGAAACCGCGCAAGATTTCGAAAATTAGTGCTGTATATCGTCTCCTGGGAATCATGACTCATAACTCCCAGGAGACACTGCGGACAGGTCCCAGCACACACTGGGGCGTCGGGGAAAGGGAGAGATACGCCCACTCCCGCGGGGAAGAATGCCCGGAAGTCACAGCTTCTGCCTTTGAATCTCAGTAATTAAATCGATATTCAAAATAACAACAGTCAATAGTAAAAGTATATGCTCCGTAGATCGTTTTAATATGAAGTAAATATTATGGGTGAACCTCCGCTGCGCAGAAGATTTTTTTTTGAACTCCCACATTCAGAGCTGTCCAACCTAGCCTCTCTGACTGGGGTAGAAGCTGTTCCAGCACAATCTGTGCAGAAGTGACCTTAGAGATCTAATAACCCCCTAATATCTCCTTACAGAGAACCGGTAACCTGCACTATGTTGTCACAGAGAGGGTTTATTAGTTCCCTTGTGATAGCAATAAAGTTAAATAAAAAAAATGTTTAAAAATGTAGGGCCAGATTCACAGCGAGAGTACGCCGGCGTATCTACTGATACGCCGGCGTACTTTCAAATTTGCCACGTCGTATCTTTATTTTGAATTCTCAAGCAAAGATACAACGGCATTTGGCTAAGATCCGACAGGCATACGGCTTCGTACGCCTTCGGATCTTAGGATGCAATACTTCGGCGCCCGCTGGGTGGAGTTTGCGTCGTTTTCCGCATCGGGTATGCTAATTACCTGTTTATGGCGATCCACAAAGCTACGCGCGCTGGTCGCATTCTCTTACGTCGGCTTTTCCCGTCGTAAAGTTACGCATGCTATTATAATGGCTTATATTTAGACTAGCCATGTTAAAGTATGGGCGTCGTTCCCGCGTCGAATTTTGATTTTATTTTTTTTGCGTAAGTCGTACGGGAATAGGAAAGGACGTAACGCACGTCGCCGTTCAAAAAATTACGTCGGTGCGACGTCATTTCGCGCAAAGCACGGTGGGAAATTACAAAACGGAGCATGCACAGTACGTTTGGCGCGGGAACGCGCCTAATTTAAATGATACACGCCCCATTTGAATTAGGCGGGCTTGCGCCGGACGAATTTACGCTACGCCGCCGCAAGTTTACAGGCAAGTTTACGCTGAAAACTTGCGGCGGTGTAACGTAAATGGGATACGTTACGCCGCCGGAGTTCTACGTGAATCTGGCCCGTAAAGTTTAATAAAATAATACAAAAATGCCCCAAAAAAACTTTAAATACACCCTGTACCCATAAGCACACTGTATGAACTTTTCAAGTGTACAAAACAAGATTGCGCTATACATGTTAGGTATCGTAAATCATGTTGGAGTGAGAGCAAAAGTTATAGGTAGACATGTGCAATTTGTTTCCTTCCGAAAAGTTATTTTAACAAAGTTCGACAAATGTGTTAATTCTGAAATATCCAAACAAACAAACTCGTTTAACTAATTTGTCCGACTATTATTATTAGTTAGTTATTATTTAGAATTTTCAGATTTTCGGATATTCGAATTTCTGAATTTCCACATTTCCGAAATTTAAGATTTACAAATTTTCGAATTTACGATTTTCGATCATAATGAATGACCCGGAAAAAAAAGCAAATAAAACTTAAACAAATTTATTTTGCGCTCAGGGCCACCTAGCACACCCTGGGCATACCCCTATGGGCATTAGAGATGCTGCAACTGGGCAAGTGCATTCTGGGACCAGACATATAGTCATACAGCAAAGAAGGAAGCCTGCAGGAACAAGGAGTATGGTATCTATTTATTAATCATTTCCCTCTTTTAACTCCTTGAAGTAAAGGGGAAGGGAGATGAATCAGTACATAGGATTCTTTTTAATACTGACTGGAGGTCAGCTTTAAAGTGGCACCAAACTGGTTTAAACAAAGTAAAATGTATATTCAAGTATGTATTTTTTAACCCCAAAATGTACCTTCTATTGTTCTCAGCCTCCTCCAAATTACCTTATTTGCTGCTGTGATCTGACTTATTTTCAGGGCTGGACTAGGACAAAAATTTGGCCCTGGACTTCATCCAGACCAGCCCACTTTAGTGGAATAAAATGCTTCCCCCCCTAAAAAAAATCACGCCCACCAAAAGGCCCCACATCCATTATTGTAAATCATGAGAGGGTGAGAGAGAGAGAGAGAGAGAGGTGGGCATGAGGGAGAGGGGTGGATGAGAGAAAGAGACAGAGAGAGAGGGGGGTGAGTGTAAGAGAGAGGAGTGAGTGTAAGAGAGGGGGGTGAGAGAGGAGGGGGCTGAGAGACAGATAGAGTGGCTGAGAGACAGAGGGGTGGCTGAGAGACAGAGGGGGCTGAGAGACAGAGAGGGGGCTGAGAGACAGAGGGGGGCTGAGAGACAGAAGAGGGGCCTGAGAGAAAGAGGGGGGCTGAGAGACAGGGGGCCTGAGAGACAGAGGGGGGCTGAGAGACAGGGGGCTGTGAGACAGAGGGGGGTCTGAGAGACAGAGGGGGGCTGAGAGACAGAGGGGGCTAAGAGACAGAGAGGGGACTGAGAGACAGAGAAGGGGCTGAGAGACAGAGGGGGGCTGAGAGACAAAAGAGGGGCCTGAGAGAAAGAGGGGGGCTGAGAGACAAAGGGGGCTGAGAGACAGGGGGTCTGAGAGAGAGAGGGGGGCTGAGAGACAGGGGGCTGTGAGACAGAGGGGGGTCTGATAGACAGAGGGGTGGCTGATAGACAGAGGGGGGCTGAGAAACAGAGAGGGGGCTGAGAGACAGAGGGGGCTGAGAGACAGAGAGGGGGCTGAGAGACAGAGGGGGGCTGAGAGACAGAAGAGGGGTCTGAGAGAAAGACGGGGCTGAGAGACAAAGGGGGCTGAGAGACAGGGGGGTCTGAGAGACAGAGGGGGTCTGAGAGACAGGGGGCTGTGAGACAGAGGGGGGTCTGAGAGACAGAGGGGGGCTGAGAAACAGAGAGGGGGCTGAGAGACAGAGGGGGCTGAGAGAAGGAGGAGGGGGCTGAGAGACAGAGGGGGGACTGAGAGACAGAGTGGGACTGAGAGACAGGGGACTGTGAGACAGAGGGTGGTTACTTTCGTTCCCCATTGGCCATTGTATTTAGAAACAGAGACACACGCTCTTGCTTTCTCCCAAGATGGACTGGGCCTATGACTATGAGATTTGTAGTGTGAATTGAGCAGTGCACATGACGGCAATTAATGTGTACCAGGGGCGGACTGACAACTCATGGGGCCCCCGGGAAATAAGAGATTATGGGGCCCCCGGGCAATAGGAGATTATGGGGCCCCCGGGCAATAGGAGATTATGGGGCCCCCAAGCAAAAGATTATGGGGCCACACGGTATTCACACATAGTATACATACACAGTATACACACACACACAGTATACATACACACAGAATACACATACACCCGCTGAAAAGGTACTGCAGAGGCGGGGCAGCTATAATCTTGGGATTTAAAAAAAAACACAGATTTTTTACATACTGTCCCTGGTTTTACTGAGGCTGGCAACCCTGATGGGGCCCCCTAGTGGCATGGGGCCCTCTGGCAGTGCCCGAGTGCCTAAATGGTCAGTCTGCCCCTGATGTGTACTGCTTGTTCCAATTAAACAAAAGTGGGGGAAAAAGGAGAGGTTCTGGAGATCACAGAGGATGTTACACAATAAGAAAGAAACTTTATTGAAAAATAGATTACAGGGCCTTTAGGTAGTCGATGTATATGTATTATTTTAGGAGAATAAAGATATTGTTTAGTGACACTTTAAGTGTTCCATTTCAGTTAAAGAGAACAAAACAGCCAGTTGTTTTAACTTTCTGTACGATGCTGCTTCCCTAACCAGTGCTCAAAGGACCATTTCCTTTGTAATGTGTTCTATTTATTGTGTGTCTGTTGCATGTGGGTGGCATCTGTAATCTGTCACTTTTTTTTAGATAATCTGGCACTGAGTGACAGCAGCATTTCAACAGCAGCAACACACAGTGAGTGGTGGATCTTTCCCTAACTGAGGTCTGTCTAATTATTTGCTTTGTTTTGCCTGGCCACGCCATGACGGCAGTTAGGGTAATTAACCTCTTGTAAAACACACAATTAAATGTTCAGCAGGGGCTCTGGAACACTTATTGATTTGCATGTCTATTTAAAAGATAGCATGAAAACAAAGGTTCTCTCCCCAAAAAAGTGTCATTGATTGATTTGCAGATATACATTATATTGCGTAATTATCACTTGATTACAGAAAACAGGAGAGTTAAAAAAATTGCAATCTGCTTTAAACCAAATTCCCTTCACATATATATATGGAGAAAGAGACAGACATATAGAAAAACAGACAAAAAGTAACACTTACTAATATCAGGAGTTTGGGTTCCAAATTTGCAGTGTTAGCTTGATTCCATACCTGCACAGATGACCTCAAAGGTATGGAAGAAAACGCTTAAAGCTATTGTAGTGCTACTTTAGTAGGAGATGCAGAATTACTGTCCAAATCTTCCTTGCAGGCAACTGTCCCCCAGTCAGGCATACAACAGGCTCATTCACTTAAGTTCTTCAAGGGGCAACCTAGGGGTGTTGTTGTTGTTGTTTTTTGAGAACTTGGATAGGGTTGAGGGAAATGGTGGGAACTCCAAATACAAGAACTATGTACAAATTGAGGACTTGGTATTCCTTTCTAAACAAGTTATAATTAAGTCTGGGCTTGAAACAAACATCAGACTTCAACTTAACTACTTAAGGACCCCTTCACGCCGATATACGTTGGCAGAATGGCACGGCTGGGCACAGGCACGTACCTGTAGGTCCTCTTTAAGAGCCCAGCCGCTCGTGACCCGGTCCGAAGCTCCATGACCACGCCCGCTGACCCGATCGCCGCCGGTGTCCCGCGATCTGTCTCAGGAGCTTAAGAACTGGGAAAGTTGTGTGTAAACACACCTTCCCCGTTCTTCATTGTGGCAATGTCAGTGATCGTCTGTTCCCTGATATAGGGGAAGACGATCACTGACGTCACACGTCCAGCCCCGCCCCCCTACAGTTAGAAACACATATGAGGTCACACTTAACCCCTTCAGTGCCCCCTAGTGGTTAACTCCTAAACTGTTATTGTCTTTTTCACAGTAATTAGTGCATTTGTATAGCACTTTTCACTGTGAAAATGACAATGGTCCCAAAAATGTGTCAAAATTGTCCGATGTGTCCGCCATAATGTCACAGTCACAAAAAAAACGCTGATTGCCGCCATTAGTAGTAAAAAAAAAAAATTATTAATAAAATTGCCGTAAAACTATCCCCTATTTTGTAAACGCTATAAATTTTGCGCAAACCAATCGATAAACGCTTATTGCGTTTTTCTTTTCCAAAAATAGGTAGAAGAATATGTATCGGCCTAAACTGAGGGAAAAAAATGCTTTTTTTATATCTTTTTTTGGGGATATTTATTATAGCAAAAAGTGAAAAATATTGAATTTGTTTTCAAAATTGTTGCTCTATTTTTTTTTATAGCGCAAAAAATAAAAATTGCAGAGGTGATCAAATACCACCAAAAGAAAGCTCTATTTGTGGGAAAAAAAGGACGCCAATTTTGTTTGGGAGCCACGTCGCACGACGTCGCAATTGTCAGTTAAAGCGACAAAAACTGGCCAGGTCCTTTACCTGCATATTGGTCCGGGTCTTAAGTGGTTAAGTAGTAGTAATTAGAGCCATAAGAGCAAAATGCCTTTAAGTTGGAGATTATCTGGACAAAGCTCTTAAGGACAAAAACAAAGAAGGAAAGGCGCACCAGCCTAGTGTGTTACCGTTGATAGATTTATTAAAATAAAATGATGATAAAAAACTACTCACAAGAGAGCTGACATGGTAGGCTTATCAACAACGTAGTAGTGGTTACCCCTCAAACCGCACTCCAGAGTAGGGGGGATAGAGGTGTGTCACTGCCGGCTGACGCGTTTCGAGGCATCAAGGACCTCTTCATCAGAGCACAGCAGTGCAGACCCTTCCACAGTCACACCTTTATATACAAGTGCACAGAACACACTCTTAAGGACACCTGCTTACTATAAGGCACCAGAGGGGTAACAAAAGCACAGGGTCCCCAAGATCTCTGTTTCTGTACTTACAAGTCCCAGGACAGATAGACACCTCCTTCCAATCTTACAAGTGACACCTTCCTGTTATACCAGACAGAACTTTAGCAGACAGCTCCCCTCAGTTAGCTTTTCCTTAGAATCTGGGTCTCTGCATTCATTCTCTCAGGTTGCACACATGAGGCCTTTTTAACAGCAGCATGTGCCTGAGAGGGCAGTGTGCCCCATTTGGGCTGGACTGATCCACTCTGGGAAAAGACCCAGAGCTCAGTGTGCTCAATGAATATATACAGTTACCCAGCATGCCATCAGAGTCTGCCTTTCTGGGATAGGCCAGGGCTGTATCAATTTTTTGGCATGGCTTCACAACCTTTATCCAGAAACTTCACCAGTTTCCTGGATACAGAGGAATCTATAGGCCAGACTGGCAGCAGCTGAACACACTGAGCAGACCTTACTAGCAGATTAAAGTTTCTCTGAAAACTGTGAGAAGAATATGCTTTTGCCTACCAAATAAATGCAGCCACACTGGCTGAAGTGTGGCAACTAAATGTATCCATCCAAAACACAATTTACTAATACTAAATTATTTAATCCTAGCACCTACCTAGGAAGGTGCTACACTATTAATATATAGTAAAAACAAAAATTGTGGGAAGAGTGTATTAGTAGATTTAGATACAATTGACAATTTGAAGCCAAACACCAGCTCACACTTTACAAAAACAATATTTTTTTTCACTTTGGGACAAAGCTTTAACATTATATTTTTTTCACCTACACAGTCGGCCACTCACAGTCGCGAACACGGAAGACACGCCAAGGGGAAATGTCAGCTCCCTTGGCGGTGACTGGGATCAGCTACCGACGCCTCGTTCCAAGGTAAGTATTTCATAATGAGCTAGTATGTGTGGCATACTAGCTCATTATGCCTTTTGCCTTACAGTTTTTTTTTATTGCGGGTATACAACCGCTTTAAGCACCCCTGCTAGTGTTAAATGGCTTGCCTCATCCCTGCAAACTGACACATATGGAAAAGAGCTTGTTCTTTTTGAAAAACAACAGATTTTCTGGCTGGATCACCAGATGAAAATAGAGGAAAGAAAGCCTAAACAGGAAAACTAATGTTTACTTTTCAGTTTAATACTGCTTTAATTTGCAGTTGGCATGATTGAAAAAATAATAATTTGAAAAAAAGGACAAGTTTGGCATCTGTGTATGGGGGCATTCATCAAGAAATGCAGTTTCCTGGCCCTCTGCTGTTCCTGGCAGTTTTCCTGTTACTTCAACAGTGGGACTGAGCATGCAACTCAGAAAGTAAAAAATAAATGAAAGCCATACAAACAGCAGCAAGACTTTTTAAAGAGGAACGTCACCCCCATTTTCTTTATTTTAGCTCCTTTGTACTTAATCCCGAGTTGTCCTCAAATAGGTCCTGCTATGATCCATGTGCTTCTTCTCTGACATCACTCCCAGGTTCATGCAGCCAGCCCTCAATGATACACCACCAGACCCACCCAGGAGGCACCAGCGACGGAGCATGTCTTTCACACCTTGGCAAGAATGGAAGTTGGGTTGATCAGAACGTAAATAATTTTTTTTAAAAAGGGTTTAATTTTCATGTTTTGAAGGGGAGCTGGGTGCAAATGTATCTTTCAGTGTGAAGGTCTGCTTTAACCGCTTACTGGGCACATAAACCCCCTTCGTGTCCAGGCGAAATTTCAGCTTCCGGCACTGCGTCGCTTTAACTGACATTTGCGCGGTCGTGCGACGTGGCTCCAAAACAAAATTGACGTCCTTTTTTCCCCACAAATAGGGCTTTATTTTGGTGCTATTTGATCACCTCTGCGGTTTTTATTTTTTGCACTATAAACAAAAAAAGGGCGACAATTTAAACAAATATATATATTTTTTACTTGTTGCTATAATAAATATCCCAATTTAAAAAAAAAAAAAAATATTTTTTTTCTCAGTTAAGGCCGATACCTATTTTTCGACGTATTTTTGAAAAAAAAAAATCGCAATAAGCGACTGGTTTGCGCAAAAGTTATAGCGCCTACAAAATGGGGAACAGAATTATGATTTTTTCTATTATTTTTTTTTTTACTAGTAATGGCGGCGATCTGCGATTTTTATTGGGACTGCGATATTGCGGCGGACGTATCGGACACTTTTGACACAAATTTGGGACCATTCACATTTATACAGCGATCAGTGCTATAAAAATGCACTAATTACTGTATAAATGTGACTGGCAGGGAAGGGGTTAACACTAGGGGGTGAGGAAGGGGTTAAATGTGTATCCTGGGTGTGTTCTAACTGTGTGGGGGGTGACTGGGGGAGGTGACCGATGCTGTGTCCCTATGTACAAGAGAAACAGATAGGTCTCCTCTCCTCTGACAGCACGTGGAGCTCTGTGTTTACACACAGAGCTCCACATCCCTGCTGTGTTACCGACGATCGCGTGTACTCGGCGGACATCGCGGCCGCCAGGTACACGCATCGGCTATTCAGCGATGCGCCGGGACAGTGTTTACCCGCTGCGCGCCCCCCAGAGGCACACGCGGGTAATGCACTTTAAAAGACGTCCAAAGACGTCCACTTGGCACTTGAGAGCCGCGCTGTTGACGTCTTTTGTCAATAGCGCGGGTCTCAAGTGGTTAATGTGACTTGGTCATAATAAATGTAAAGAGGCTGCTACTTTATATGAAGTGAAACAAATGTACAGTTAAGAAATTATGACACTTTCTGACACTTATTTTTCCATATCTGTGATCCAAATGTTTTTAATGCCAGATACCGCCAAACATTTTTCAAAATAAGGTTAGCAGGTGTTGACCCCATACTTTTCTCATTTTAAAGCGGAGCTCCACCCAAAAGTGGAACTTCCGCTTTAAGGGCTCCTAACCCCCGGACATTCCACATTTGGCATGTAATTTTTTTCAGGGGGGGGGGGGTACCTAGTTTTGACAGGTACCCAGCTCCCACTTCCATTCCATTCGGAGCAGAAGTTTTCCTCTCCCCTATTCTGGGACACATCACGAGTCCCAGACGAATTGCCCAACCATTCAAGAAACGCAGCGTAACTCACACATGCGCAGTGTGCGCCCAGCTGTGAAGCCGCAAGCTGTCACATCCGCGTGCCTACAATTGTAATGCCGGCACCACAAGGAGGAGAGGGAGAGAAGTAAAGTTAGCAACTACACTTTTTGTAGCTGCTTTAATAAACACAGAAACGGACGGAATTCTGCTTTAAGTTGATAAAATCCTTGTTATGTCTGTGATTGACCAGAACTGGGAAAAAGTTGATACTGGGCAAAAGTGAGTTACTCTAATTATATTCCAATTTTCTGACTCTATAGGGAGAGATTTACCAAAACTGGTGCACTTAGAATCTGGTGCAGCTGTGCATGGTAGCCAATCAGCTTCTAACTTCAGCTTGTTCAATTAACCACTTCAATACAGGGCATGTTCACCCCTTTCCTTCCCAGACCAATTTTTAGCTTTCAGCGCTGTCGCACTTTGAATGACAATTGCGCGGTCATGCGACGTGGCTCCCAAACAAACTTGACGTCTTTTTTTCCCTCACAAATAGCGCTTTAATTTGGTGGTATTCGATCACCTCTGCGGTTTTTATTTTTTGCGCTATAAATAAAAGAAGAGCGTCAATTTTGAAAAAAAACACAATATTTTTTACTTTTTGGTTTATTAATATCACAATTTTTTTAAACAATTTTTTTTCCTCAGTTTAGGCCGATACGTATTCTTCTACATATTTTTGGTAAAAAAAATCGCAATAAGCGTATATTGATTGGTTTGCGGAAGAGTTATAGCGTCTACAAAATAGGGGATACATTTATTGCATTTTTTTTTTTACTAGTAATGGCGACGATCTGCAATTTTTATTGTGACCGT
This sequence comes from Rana temporaria, assembly GCF_905171775.1. NCBI lineage: Eukaryota > Metazoa > Chordata > Amphibia > Anura > Ranidae > Rana > Rana temporaria. The sequence continues at coordinate 147,384,807 of NC_053493.1, forward strand.
GACATTGCGACGGACATATCGGACACTTTTGACACATTTTTGGGACCATTCACATTTATTCAGCGATTAGTGCTATAAAACTGCACTGATTACTCTGTAAATGTGGCTGGCAGGGAAGGGGTTAACACCAGGGGGCTCTGAAGGGGTTAAATGTGTTCCCTGTGAGTGATTCTAACTTTAGGGGGAGGGGACTCACAAGGGGAGGAGACCGATCTGTGTTCCTCTGTACTGGGAACACACATCGGTCTCCTCACCTCTGACAGGACATGGATCCGGCCAATCGCGGGTGCCTGGCGGACATCGCGGCCGCCGGGCACACGTACCGGGTCCCGAGCGATGCCCCCTAGAGGGCCGGGAAGCCCAGGACGTCATGTGACGTCCACCCAGGATGGGAGATCCCATCTGTGGACGTCATTTGACAATGGGTGGGATGTGAAGTGGTTAAGCATTGACAATAAGCCCAGGTTCACACTGGGCTGCGCGAATGAAGCCGTACGAGTTCAGCTGAACTCACATGATTTCACTTCCGCCTATCAGTCCCGATTTCGGCCACGATTACAAAGACATCTGTGCAGGTAGTACAGAAACTACTTTTTGAAATCGGTGCAGATGCGGCGTCGCACCGATTAGGACAGTGCCATTGCCCGCAATTGCCGCCGATTTGACATGCGATTTGACACGTCAAATCGCATGTCAAATCGCACAAGTATGAACCAGAGCTAAAACCTGGAAGCTGATTAGTTTCTATTGGGATCTGCAGCAGATTTTGCACTCTCCAGTTTTAGTAAATAACCCCCTTTAGTGTCTTATGCAAATGATTTCACTCTATTTGCCTATCTGTTCATACGCATGTCTGCCTTTTATATTTTCCCTATATGAAGCATGAATTGTTCCTCAAAAAAGGACCACTATATGTTTTTATTGATGCATTCTTATATTTCCTATTTTGTAAGGCATAGGAATAAACGTTGAATAATGTGAAAAGCCAAATGATTTATGGTTAACATATGGCATGAATAAATATACATAATAATTTGCTGCTACATTTGTGACCAAATAAGCATCAGATTTGTGTCATTTGGTACTGTTTATTTAGTTTTTATTGAATTTGTGAATAGTTTTAAATTGACAGCTCTAAGAAAGCAAGTTTTCATTTATCTACATAAAGTGAGCCAAGTCGAGCAGCAGGCTTGAGAAGTAAACATGTGCTGTTCCTGTTTAACATACTGACTCAATCTTGATTTAAACTAAGTTATCACTTAAAACGTGGACAGCTGGCTAGCTTGAGAAATTACACGTAAGTAGACATGTAATATGACAGGTTAACAATGGTATTGTTTGCTTTTAATGTCTTAACGGTGATAACAAATTAGGAAGAAAATTTGGCGTTGGAAATAAAATATCCTGCAAGTGAAAAATCTGTGCACATTTCTAACAATGTGTTGAAAAAATTTTAAGGAGTGTAGCTAGGATTCTGTACTAGACGGATTAATGGACAATTGATCAATTGTGTGGTGACAGAAGAGACAAACAAAAGGTCACCAAGCTGCAGGTTGAAAACAAATTGAGAAATATACACTATACCACCAAAAGTATTGGGACACCTGCCTTTTACATGAACTTTAATGGCATTGCAGTATTAGTCCTTAGGGTTCAATATTGAGCTGGCCCATCCTTTGCAGCTGTAACAGCTTTGACTCTTCTGGGAAGGCTGTCCACAAGGTTTAGGAGTGTGTATATGGGAATGTTTGGAAGTGCATTTGTGAGGTCAGGCATTGACCTGGCTCGCAGTCTCAGCTCCAATTTATCACAGGTTCTATCAGGTTGAGGTCAGGACTCTGTGCAGGTCAGTCAAGTTTCTCCACCCGAAACTTGCTCACCCATGTCTTCATGGACCTTGCTTTGTGCACTGGTGCGCAGTCATGTTGGAACAGGAAGGGCCATCCCCAAACTGTTCCCACAATGTTTGGAGCATGCCTTAAAGTGCTTGTATAGTGATTTTTTTTACTTTTACCTACAGGTAAGCCTATACCAGTGATGGCAAACCTTGGCACCCCAGATGTTTTGGAACTACATTTCCCATGATGCTCCACTACACTGCTGAGTACATAAGGATCATGGGAAATGTAGTTTCAAAACATCTGGGGTGCCGAGGTTCGCCATCACTGGCCTATACTAAAGCTTACCTGTAGGTAAAAAAATATCTCCTAAACCTTTACGGTTCAGGAGATATTCACCTTGCAATAAGCCGCTGACAGCGGCGCATGCGCACAGGGGATTCTCGGCTGAAGGCCAGGCAGACGCCCGACCTTGCCGGAAAGAAGCCTCCTGGGCGGGAGTGACGACATTGCATCTCCAGCCACTCACGGCGCTGGAGCCATGATACCCAAAAGACACGCCGAGGCAACATGTCATATGCCTCGGAGTGGACTAGGTAAGTTACCGACGCATTGTTCTATGGTAAGTATTTCATAATAAGCTAGTATGCAGTTGAAATTTTCATTTTATTTTAACTCTGTAAAGCAAAAGGCATTATGCCTTTTGCTTTACAGAGTTAAAATAAAATGAAAATTTCAGCGGGTATACAACTGCTTTAAGAGTTCCCTTCACTGGAACTAAGCTGCAAAGCAAAGATTCAACCCCTGGAAAAACAACCACAAACCATAATCCTCCCCTCCACCAAATGATTTGGACCAGTGCACAAAGCAGACATCATCAGTGACATATAACAATAAAACAGTGATCAGTGATAATATTATACTAAGGACACTGGCTGGGAAGGGGTTAACATCTAGCGCGATCAAGGGGTTAAATATGTGCCCAACTATGTGTAATATGTGTAAAGTGTGCTGCTTTTACTAATTGATCTCTAAGTTTCTCATCCCTGCAAAGCAGAGATTGTTCCCTGTGTACAGAGCTCTGTGTTAAATGGCAACACAGAGCTCTGGGCTGTGAATTTACACAGCCGATTAGCAGGTCTCAGCCATGAATCATTGGCCAGGACTTGCTGACAGGCTCCCGCTGTGTACAATTACAGTGGGTGCCAGCAAGGGGGCACACATGCACACACCCCAAACTTAGAAGTAGGCAGAGACGTACAGGTACGTTGCTTTGCCTACAGCAGCCGCTCATCCACAGTACATTGCGGGCGGGCGCTAAATGGTTAAGCAATGTTATTTGTATTAAATGTTAAAAAGTTAGAAAACAAATTGCGCTGGAATGCTTAGTATAAATATAAATGTAAGACAGCAGCACTCGCTATTGTTTAAACACCAACAATGTAAAACATATGAATCAAATATCTCTTGAAACTCTTAATTATGAAAAATAATGTGTGAATAAAAACCAAAAATTAAGAATAAAGAAATTAAAAAGTCACACCTACAAAAAACACACAAACATATAATGTGCTTTAAAACAGTGGCATAAAGTCCATAAGTGTCAACACACCATGCTTTAAAGCAGGGGTCTCCAAACTTTTGAAACAAAGGGCCAGTTTATGGCCCTTCAAACTTTTGGGGGGCCGAACTGTGGCCAGTGGGGGTAGAAAATGGCGTGGCACCCACAGGAGTAAACAAAGTTTGGTGGTCAATGGGAGTAAAACATTTACATCAATGGTGTCAGTGGTAGGAATGGTGTCCCATCACTGGTGTCAGTGGGTGGAATAGTGCCCCATAATTGGTGTCAGTGGAAGAATTAGTTCCGCCGTCTTTAGTATCAGTGGAAGGAATAGTTCCTGGTATCAGTGGAAGGAGTAGTTTCCCAAGGGCCGGATAAAGGCAAGCAAAGGGTCACATTCGGCCCACGGGTCGCAGTTTGTAGACCACTGCTTTAAACATGTGACTTTTGCTTGGAGAATCATTCTCCAGGTGCTCCTTCACCATCATCACATCAAACTTCTTACCAAGACTAATGGACCCGACAGATAAAAAGGTCTCATAGTGGCTTAATATGTGATTGAAAGGCAGGAGCCAAACACTCTCATCACAAACAGCAGCTCCGTAGTTAATAACTCAGCCATGTTGCAGGAAAAAAAACAAAAGAGGCTCCATAGTACAGAATTTAGGTTGAAGCATTTATTTATAAAAATTTATAAAACTTTAGTATACAGCAAGGTTGCATGAAAACGCTCCACCTCTCAGTTCGTGCATGATGATGTCACTGCTACGTTCCACCCGACGTACGCTTTGTCTCAAAAGAATCAATGCCCATGGAAGACGTCTGGTGTAGAGTTATTCACTTTAAGTTCATGCAAAGGACAAGGAGGCACTCTTTACATCTAGAGGAAAGGAGATTTAATGTCCACATATGGAAAGACTTCTTCACAATAAAAGCTGGAAAAATGTGGAAATGTGCAAAAATGTGGAATAGACTCCCTGATCCTTTTCTCCAACCTACCAATCCCACTCGCATCTCCCATTCCCTATTCCCTCTCCCCGCTAATGAAAGCTTTGGCTCTAGCCTGGAGAAAACTGGCTGGCACTGCGGCAGCCTCGCAATACTGTACTTCCCCGCCTATCCAACTTGAGACACTTAACGCCAGACTCTGCATATCCCATTGGTTCACTAAGGGCTTCAGATACATTTAAGATCATTATTCTAGGTTGGCCCTTAAACCTTTTTTCCTACTAAGTCAGGGATGTAATCTTCCCACCTCCGAATACTTTAACTACCTTTGTGTACCTCATTGTGTACATAACTAATTAATCCACTCTACACTTTTCCTTAAACTCCTGGTCTTATTTCAATCACCCATCTACAAAACAAAAAGGCATTTCTTTACTATATAATATATTCCATGAAAAATGGGAATTTACTAAGCTTAAACCTCATCTACAGTGGGAATCAGACCTAGGGAGATCTGACCAACAGTGGACAAGAGCATTTAAGTTAATATTCCAATCCACATGTTGCTCTACACTATGGGAACCTTCGCAAAAATCTCATTGAAATGGTACGAGGGCAGCAAAGTATGTTAACTCCAGAAAGTAAAGGATTAAAGTAGACGCCACTACTAATCATGATATGCCTTACCTGTTATGGTTTAAACTTAATGGGCCAGATTCACAAAAGGGATAAGCAGGCGTATCTACTGATACGCCGTCGTATCCCTGTTTCCATCTATGCGGCTGATTCATAGAATCAGTTACGCATAGATATTCCTAAGATCCGGCAGGTGTAATAGTTTTACACTGTCGGATCTTAGGATGCAGTACCTCGGCCGCCGCTGGGGGCATTTCTCGTCGAAATTTCGCGTCGGGTATGCAAATTAGCACTTACGGAGATCCACAAAGCTTTTTCCCTTCGTTTTTTTCCGTAAGTGTTAGTTTGCCATCGCAAAATTAGGGCTGCTTTTACAAAGTGTAAACTTAGTACACCATGTAAAAGTAGACCCTTCTTTCCGGGGTCGCTGTCAATTTATTTTTACATTTTTTTTTTTCCCGCCGCAACTCTTTTTTTTTCTTTTACACCCTTCGCGATTCTCAAAACTCGGCGCAACGTAAATCCGCGCAAAGCACGTCGGGGAAATAGCGTCGGGAGCATGCGCAGTACGTCTGGCGCGGGAGCGCACCTAATTTAAATGGGACTCGCCCCATTAGATTGGGCACGCCTTGCGCCGGACGGATTTAAGTTACACAGCTGCAAATTTCTAGGTAAGTGCTTTGTGGATCGGGCACTTAGGTAGAAATTTTGCGGCAGTGTAACTTAAATAGGAACATTTAAGTTAAGCCCGCTGGCTGTGGATCTGGCCCAATATTCTTAGTAGATATCTATGCTACAACTTAAACGACATACTGTTTGTCTCATCCTATGAAACGCTAACTGTAAACTTTATACTGATTGCATAACTGTTTGTCTTTGTATTGTTTCATTCTCTTCTTTAATAAAAATGTATTGAAGAAAAACTGGACACTTCAAATGTACAACACTTTTTCTATCCATTGCAAATCAAACTGGACAGTCAGGTCTTTCTGACTCAAAGGAAAAGGGATAAAGCGGCAGTAAAAATGGAACTTTGTAAATTTTTCATTCAAGGACTGTACAAAGGGCAAAGGGATATTGGTTTCATATGGCAAAAAGAAAAGGAGAAGTTGTAGAATGTGCAAAAATTTTAACATTTTTCAAGTGAATGCATCTGTGCATCTGCATCTGTGCACTGAAAAGTGCACGGTCTTAAAAATCACAATGAAATAAATTAGCGTGATAATGAACCACTCAATCTGGGTGCATATAAAAAGATGCTGAAACACAAAACAGATCAGAACAGAAGCATTAAACCATGATCATAATATACATAGAAAGTGAGTGCACTGAAATGCATAAAAGTGCACTAAAAAACAGCAAAGCAAAAAATTATGTATGTTTCCAAAAAAATAAACACCAAAGTTCAAAAAGTGACAAAGGGGAAGGGTTCAGTTCCAAGGGTGATGAATGGCTGGTATTCAAATCGAATAACTGAAAAACATGTGGAGACTTCCAAACGATTTTCAAATGGAAAAGATGCTCATACCAGATGAGGTGGACGCGCCTACCATGCGGCAGTGAGTTAAACGAGCTCTGAACGCTTTGTTCCTAGCGCTCTGGTGTGGTGTGGATGGAGAAGCCTGATGGAACCAGATGGTAGATTCCTGAACTCTCAACCATATGACAGGACAGCAACGGTGAGCCAAACAGAGGGTCAATCCAGAAGACAGCCGTGGGGGTGGATGTTCTCATCAGGGGCCACAATGCAGGAAAAATATAAAAATGTCTCCAAATCTTTCTAGGTCAATTAATAGAATTTATTGATCATACATCAAATGAACAGCTGTAAAAGGAATAAAATGTGATCACAAAAAATTGTATAAAAGCAATGGAAGGCATAGGATTAACAAGCCCGACACGGTTCAACACCAGAGGTCATCAACTGGGGCATATGTCTTGCCTCCCCACATTGCTGCTGTATTTATAAACTAATTCTTAATGATGTGTAATAACGGTCCGCCCCTATCATGGTGGGACTGGAAGTGAGGCCAGCAGCTTGCCCTCCATGCCTCAGTATCTGTCTCAATGGCTGGAAAAGGCAGAGACAATCAACTGGTCTCAGTATTGTAAAGTGTTCCTCAATGCATTGAAAAGCATCAAAGGTGCAAGATCACGAAAATATGAGAAAATCGGCCAGAGTGCATCGCCATCTGCACTCCAAGCCTCATCCTGGTTCGATATTAGGAAACTGCAACCAATAGGAGTCTACCATACATAAACTACTGATACCTGAGCCGTATCACACCAACCAATCAGATTCTGCAACTCATTGCTGCCACAATGATGCGTGTCATACACACGCACGCTCCCGCAGGAGTGCGGTGGCACCACAACGGGATTACGCTTGCCGAATGTGTCCGCGTCCCCACAACCAGGAACGCAGCGAGGTCACAGCGTTATCCCCGACAATGCCGAAGGGCCAATCACAACACCAAGGTGTGTGGGCATGTCCACCTTCATCGTCCTCACCCGACGAATGCTGTCATCAATGAGGGCTCAGAGACTAGCCAATGAGGATCACGAAGGATCGCCAACCGACACAAGCCATAGTTGGTGTCTCCTATGTAGAAAAAAGGGGGGAAATCCAAACCGAGGACATGTGAAGTTGTGGAATGCCACATGTCACATGCAGTAGGAATGACAAAATCAGTAATGAAATTAAAAACAGAAGCAGATGACTGAGCTTTTCGCATCTATAATTACAGGGTAGTATGGGAATATTTTCATTTAGTGAATGATCAGACTCTCCAGATAGCTCTATTTAAACAAAAAGCAGAACTTTAAAGCCTAAGTTTAGTAAAAAAAACACAAGAGACCTTATACTTACTCTTATTGAGAAGTGTCCCATGTGCTGGTGCCAATTGTCATAGTAAGAATCTTCAGTCCTCTGCTTCTCTTCCATACCTCACAGCTGTAATCTTCCGGTGCTGTGGGAGTTAATACCAGTGCTGAACCTGGGACAAGCACCCATCAAAGGTGCTGGCCACGCCTGTCCTTTACAAACTCCTCCACCAGTCATAGAAGCTGTACTATAGCTTCCATGAAAAGGGATCTATGAATGTATGGATGAATAAAAGGTCCATCTCCTTATATCATGGATCGTTTTTTATTCATGGAAGCTATGGATTATTTTTCTTTCAGCTTGCAGGTCGAACCAAAAAAAAAAAACAGATTCCTCCATCCACACTCCCAGGCTTTATGCCCTTCACTAACCACTGACTCTATTTTTTTGGACTCAGGTCCTCCTCGAGCCAACCGGAGAAAAAGAAAACTCACCGACGAGGCTGCAGAGGAGGACGAAAAAAGTCCAGAAATCAACACACAGAAATACCGCAAACTGTGAAGATTTTTAACTTATCATCTCTAGAGCTTTCCACTGCTGATACTAGTCTACTCAGCAGAGGTCTTAACTTTGCCCCTATCAACAAGCCTAATCCATTTATTTTGTTTAAAGATTTAAACAGATACATCCGTAATTTGACCCTCAAAAGGTTTTTCCATGCTAAACAAAGTAAATCTAGCTTAGACGGCATGGATCCCCCTTCAGTTACCCCGCTCCCAGATTTCTTTGAATATGATGGTGACATCATAGACGTCTTAGAATCCCTAACCGATGAAGACGACACTTTAAGCCTCTTCACACAGCATCTTGCCACCTTACCACCTACAGGTATAGTACATTCCTCCTTTAAACCCAAGTCGGTTTTCTATCCAGCCCAGTCCAAAGGCCCGTACCTCAAGAGTTTCTATAGAGTAGTGTATGCCGACTTTCTTAAACTCTGCCAAACATCGTCCACTGTACCATCACATCAATACAATCTCTCTGCCCCTGAAATTCGTGCTTTAGACCAGTGTTTCTCAACTCCAGTCCTCGAGGCGCCCCAACAGGTCATGTTTTCAGGATTTCCCTCAGATGAAATGGCTGTGGTAATTACCAAGGCAGTGAAACTGATCAAATCACCTGTGCAAAATAATGGAAAGCCTGAAAACATGGCCTGTTGGGGCGCCTTGAGGACTGGAGTTGAGAAACACTGCTTTAGACTCTCTAATCAACACAGCAGATATTATCAAATCCGCCGATAAGGGGGGTGGTATAGTTCTGCTAAACAAGGCAGATTATATCAAAGAAGCACATAGACTCCTTTCTGACAAGACCACATACAGTAAGCTTAAAAAAGACCCCACAACTGACTTTGCTATTGAGGTGAATGATTTTGTTAAATCAGCTCTTGACTGCGGAGTGATTAACAAAACTGAAGCTTCCTTTTTCTTTTAAAAGTTTCTATCAAGTCCCCTACTTTTACCACCTGCCGAAAATCCACAAAAACCTCACTTCCCCTCCTGGCAGGCCCATTGTGGCTGCCATGGATAGTATCACCACTGGTTTCAGTCAATACATTGACCTATACCTACAACCCATTGTTCAACAGCTACCATCCTATATTAGAGATGGTTCACATCTCCTGGAATCACTTGCATCCTACAAGTGGGAACCCTCCTATATGTGGTTATCCTTAGATGTTTCGTCCCTCTATACCTCCATTCCACATCACTTTGGATTATTAGCTTTAGAATTTTTCTTGGCTCAGGACCCCCTTATTAACCCCAGACAAGCTGCATTTTTCCTGGATGCCACCAATTTTTGCCTTACCCACAACTATTTTGACTTTGATGGCGAGTTCTACCTGCAAAGTAAGGGGACCGCCATGGGAGCCAACTTTGCTCCGTCCTATGCCAACCTAGCCATGGGCTATTGGGAAAAAAACGATACCTCACAAAACAACCCATATGCTGCTAACATTATCTTTTTTGGCCGGTATATTGATGACATCATTGTCATATGGGATGGGCCCCATGATCTGATTCCCTCATTTGTAGATCACTGTAACCATAACCCCTACAGCCTATCCTTCACCCATGTCCTTGAGTCTTCCAGCCTGGCATTTCTAGACCTAGAATTGGGTCATGCTGGCGAGACCATCACTGCCAAGAGTTACACCAAACCTACAGCTGGCAACTCTTTCCTTCATTATAAGAGTTGCCATTACCCTAAATGGACACAAAACATACCAAAGGGTCAGTTCTGTTGTCTACGGCAGAACTGCACCTTAGATACTGACTATAATACTTTAAGTATTCCCCTTAAAAAGAAATTTGCAGATAAAGAATATCCGACAGAATTGGTAGACCAAGCATGCAACTACTACTCAAAAGGCAAACCAGTCAAAAAAGATAAAGACAAAATAGACCATTCTATGCGATTTATCACTACCTTTAATTTCCAATACAAAAAAATGGAAAACATACTAAGCACCCACTGGAATATTCTACAACAGGACCCGCTTCTCAAAACCATTCTTCCATCAGCACCCAGAATTACTTATCGCAAAGCTCCCAGCCTAAAAAATAAAATTGCCCAGAGCACCGATGCTTTTGTGTAGTAACCATCGGTTTGGACCTATCGGTCTGCGGTCCATCGGTTAGATTTTAAAGCAAGTTCTCTAACTTTTGTCCGAAGGACAAAAGACCGATGGGCCGTACACACGGTCAGTTTGGACCGATGAAACTGAACTTCAGTCCGTTTTCATCGGCTTGGACCGACCATGTGTACGCGGCCTTAGAGGTTTTTACACTATTGGAGGCGCTATCATAATTTTATCACAGAATGCGGAGAGAGCTACTACCTTGTTGCAGTTTGGTGATGTCTGAACGGTGTTAGGGATTATCAACATCAAAAAGCAAAAGTGGCCAGACATGAGAGTGAATGGCAATATTATCTGGTGAGCTTTATTTCTAAAGGGTGTTGAACTGGTACTGATCACTTTGGTAGAGGATATATGGTGTTTGGTGCATTTTGGCTAAATATACCGGCTTATTAGACTGGACTTGAGTTACTGCACTATATATATGGAATTAAAACACCACAATGCAGAGTGCCTGAAGGTCTCATTCCAGGCTAACCATGCAATCTTTCAATCCAGCAGGATCCTCAGCTGTTGCTGATCACGTGGATCCAGATGCCTGTTTTGTAGAGACCAGTTCAAGCAACATTTATGAGGCCTTGACTGAAGTCACCAAAAAAAATCTATGATGTACCAAGCATCTTGATTGAAGTCAAATTCTAATTAAAAAATATAGCTAGATTTTTCTCAGCAGAGCTGAAGAAAAGGCTTCCAACCTCTTGAGGTATGACAGTTAGGCCTCGTACACACGATAGGTTAACAGGTCTGAAGGACCGTTTTCATCGGTCAAAACCGATCGTGTGTGGGCCCCATAGGTTATTTAACCATAGGTTAAAAAAAAGACAACTTGCTTTAAAATTAACCTATGGATTGGTAACCAATAGGTCAAAACCGATCGTTAGTAGGCACAACCATCGGTTTTAAAATCCACGCATGCTCAGAATCAAGTCGACGCATGCTTGGAAGCATTGAACTTTGTTTTTTTCAGCACGTCGTTGTGTTTTACGTCACCGCGTTCTGACACAATCGGTTATTTAACCTATGGTGTGTAGGCGTGACGGACCATCAGTCAGCTTCATCGGTTAGGCGCAGTTCTTGAACTGTATTTGGCGCTTAACAAATAATAAAATCAAATCAAAATCGGTTAACCTAGGACGACGGTCCTTCAGACCGTTGTCCTCTGGTTAACCTATTGTGTGTACGAGGCTTTAGAGGTGGGATACTTAGGAGACTGGCCTTCAAGTTTGTTACTGTTTGCCAATGTCCAAACTCCTTGTAGGTGGCAAAATATAACATGACCGTTTCAGAATTTCTGACTTCTTGCATGCTTCAAAGAATGACAAAAGAATACTTGTTGATTATGCCAAAATAAAGTGTCCTTGTCACTTCCTGTAATTAGAACTTAGAACACAAACAATGTTATCTTCCTCACAAGCTATCTTCTGTAAACTATGGGTCCTCCTACACCCCATGTAATATAGAGGAAGAGGTTTTGTAATCCAAATCAAGTGACAACCATGACTTCCCCCAGAGAAACAAAGGAGTTCTGAAAGACTAGAAAGATGTTCTTATATAAAAAATTATGGATTATTCAGGTACACATTTATTTAATAAAAAATATAAATCAAGCATATTTAGCTATTTAAAAACCTGTCTGTCACAGACAGTGACAGTGTCAGTACCCACAAGAATTATTGCTTTCACAATAGTACCCCATATACATGTAATGTAATGTGCATTTGTTCAACCAACAATACAAAATGGCAATGTAACATTAAAAACAGTATTGTTTGCAGGGTAGACTTTCAATGCATCTTGAGGCTGAACCCCACTTCATTAGGAGAGAAGGTAACCTGGAACTCCATTTAAAAAACCCATAAAAAAAAACATATACAGGACTGTAGGTGTGTTCGTTCGTCAAAGTTGTTCGTAAGTCGCAACACTGCATTTGTAAGTGTAAGTGGAACCTCCCGGTCGGAACACTGCATTTGTAAAGCCTCGTACACACGATCAGTCCATCCGATGACAACGGTCCGAAGGACCGTTGTCATCGGTTAACCGATGAAGCTGACTGATGGTCTGATGTGCCTACACACCATAGGTTAAATAACTGATCGTATCAGAACGCGGTGACGTAAAACACAATGATGTGCTGAAAAAAACATGCTTCCAAGCATGCATCGACTTGATTCTGAGCATGCATGGATTTTTAACCGATGGTCGTGCGTACTAACGATCGGTTTTGACCTATCGGTTAGGCGTCTATCGGTTAAATTTTAAAGCACGTTCCTATTTTTTTGACCGAAGATTAACTAACCGATGGGGCCCACACACGAACGGTTTGGACCGATGAAAACGGTCCATCAGACCATTCTCATCGGATGGACCGATCGTGTATACGTGGCCTAAGTGTCTGTAAGTGTAACTGTCGCCTGTGCATGGATGTGGGATGTTCCAGGCACTTGTCATGTTATCTGGAGCGTAGTACGGCAGTGTGGGATGTGTCCGGAGGTGCTGAAAAGGTATCCAGGACCAGCGTGGAGCACAAGTGGCCGGCATTTGAGGCCGTTCGTAAGTAGGAGTCATTCGTAACACGAGTGATGGTAACTCGGGGACCCCCTGTATACATAACAGCCATAAGTCAAAAAGTAGGACAGAGACAAATTTTCCCAGGGAACTCCAGAAGGCTCCCCTACCAGCAGTCATGGCGGCACACAAAAGGTCCAGGCTACTGCGAGAAACTAGGGAGGGAGTGAGAGTAACCACCCAAGAACAGAAAATGTGTTGTTACCGGGTAAAAATAAAGGAAAATGTCTAAGGACTGGTAAGCTGCAGTATATCGTTTTTTGTTTTGTTTTGATACGCTTTAAAAGAGCTTTTTGGATAAGCATAGGTACTCTCCCTACATACCCAAACTTGCTTATAGTTTTCTAACAGAGTACTACACTGTTAGACAAAGATGAAGGGCATACCTAATCCTGAGGTCTCGTACACACGACCGAGGAACTCGTCGTAAATGAAACATAATTTTCCTCGACGAGTTCCTTGTTATCGCCATCACCATCACTTTATGTGATGAAAAAAAAACGACGTTTTTAAAAACGACAATTAAATGACCGTGTGTGGGGGAAAACGTTGTTTTATGTCTTGTGAAAAACAACAAAAAAAAACTGAAGCATGCTTCAATTTTTTGTGTCGTTTTTCAAAACGTAGTTTTTTGTTTCACAAAAATTGACCGTGTGTAGCAAAAAACGACGTTTAAAATGACGTTTTTAAACCTGCGCATGTCCAGAAGCTAGTTATGAAGCGAGCTTCAATGGAAAAAAGTGGTGAACGTAACCTCGCTTTGCTAGAGCATTGTGAAAAAACGATGGTGTGTAGGCATTTGAAGTTTCAAAAACGTCGTTTTTTACTTCACAGAAAATGTCATTTTTTTCCATCACATAAAGTGATGGTGTGTGCGCTGCATTTGGCTTGTCGAGAAACTTGGCAAGCTTTCTTTGCGTACACACTGTCAAGACCAAATCTCGTCGTTCTCAAACGCGGTGACGTACAACACATACGACGGCAGGGGAAGTTCGATTCCACTGGCACAACCCTTGGGGCTGCTTTTGCTAATCTCATGTTAATGCGTGTTAAGTAAAAGTTTGGTAGGAGACGATTTGCACTTTTCAGTCTGTTACAGCATGACAAATGTGCTATCTCCAAAAAAGCTCTGCCACCAAGTTTCTTGATGGATTCTGTCGAGGAAAACGGTCGTGTGTACGAGGCCTCAGTATATGAAATTGGAGAAAATTGCAGAGATGGGAGCTTTGAGAAGCCTAAAGTGACAAATGTTGCACTTTTTGCTAAGGGCTTATGCTGACAGCTACCCGCTCCTTCTTTTAGCATAGTAGCTCTCCTTAGAGGCTCACTTTAAGAAAAGTAAAATGGACTCTCTTTCTTTACCATCCGTATATCTCTAATGTTCTTTGTCCATTACTAATCCAATTTCTAGTGCATCCTCTGGCTGACATTTGAATTTGTTCTCTTCTGACATGACGCAGGTCTGGTTGGTGTTGAATAGCCATAAGCCAGAGGCAGACAGTGAAGCCCTTTCCCTCTCAACACTCCTGTAACTCAGACCAGACAGATTGTAAAGAACTGGAAATTAACTTAACTTTCCCTCTTTAGGAAAAGAGTGAGGACAGTATTTACAAAAAACAAAGTTTTTTTTTCTTTTCTTCTTTATTCTAACAATGACAACAAGAAGGAGAAGCGAGTGAAAAATTACAGCAATTGTCCTTTCAACAAAACAGGCCCAATTCTTGACCTATGTGTATTTATGTGTCATACGATCACTCAAATTCTTTAATTTCTTCTTCGTCTTCCTGTTTTCCCTTTCTAGCAACTAATAGCATTGCACAAAATTGATCATTTCTAAGATTTCAAATAAAGCATTATATAAAGGTTAGGGATTACTTGCATGTCTAATTACTGAACAAGATTTACTACATAATTGTGATTTGTTATCAAACATTCTGCCTGAACCTAATTGATATGAGATGACCATTACACACATTTTCTGCAGATCCACAAGGTGATCCACTAAGACGTGGAATTTCCAAATTTCTAAAAGTATTATAAGCACTTCTAGAAATAACAAGAATTTAATTTGAAGATGATTTTTCGTCACACAGTTTTCATACAAATATATGATCCTAAATACTGTCTCCCTTTTGTTGAATAATTTCTAAGTGAAACAGTTGTGTCTGTAGCTCTCCTTCTGTGAATGATTTATGTTCACCAGTGCACTGAAAGATTTCTGTTACCAAGACCACAATTCATAGCACTCTTAAGTGCTTATTGTGAGTGGTTAATCCCCCCCTGACATAGCTAGTTGAAATTGGCGACTCTTAAATCTTGAAACATTTTATCGTCCCATTACTAACAGATATGAAGTAAATGGAGCGCATTGGCAAAACGCAGCAAAGCTTTTTTAAATACCTCCCTACCAGCCATTGTACTAAAGGAGCCACCTGGGGGAGCAGTTATTTTGACTGGGTGTATTCAAATGTTCTTTTGTTTACTGTTGTGCATGCATCGGGTACATGCAGAATGCCTATGATCCTGCAGCCATTAACCAACAGAGATCACAGACTAAAAGGAAAGATCCAACCAGATTTGCTCTGTGCCTTGTGATCACAGTGATTATAAATGTAAACAGTACTAGAGATTGCATTGGAGAGCCCTGCTCTTTTTCGAACAATAAAGAATAATCAATGCAGGAAATCAACTAAGGCCGCGTACACATGGTCGGTCCAAACCGATGAAAACGGCCTGAAGTCCAGTTTCATCGGTCCAAACCGACCGTGTGTACGGCCCATCGGTCTGTTGTCCTTCGGACAAAAATTAGAGAACTTGCTTTAAAATCGAACCGATGGACCGCTGACCGATAGGTCCAAACCGATGGTTAGTACACAAAAGCATCGGTTCAAAACCCGGGCATGCTCAGAATCAAGTCGACGCATGCTTGGAAGCATTGAACTTCATTTTTTTCAGCACGTCGTTGTGTTTTACATCACCGCGTTCTGACCCGATTGGGTTTTGGAACGATGGTGTGTACGCACATCAGACCATCAGGCCACTTCAGCGGTAAACCGATGAAAACGGTCCGTCGGACCATATTCATCGGATGGACCGACCGTGTGTATGCGGCCTGAGAGGAGAGAGAGATTTCAATGGAATAAGGCTCCATTCAAGGTGGGGAGCTGGGGTTAAAGTGCCACTGAACATCCAATGTTGTGTGATTGTTTTGGCGAACAGGGGATTCAAAGTGCTGCTGACCAATGAGGATTGCCTTGGGAGGGGGGGTGTTTTATCACTTCCATACTGCCCCTTTTCTGGCACTTCTCTCCTTCATGTAAAAATCATATTTTTTTCTAGAAAATTACTCAAAACCCCCAAATATTATATATATATTTTTAGCAGACACCCTAGAGAATAAAGTGGCGGTCATTGCAACTTTTTATCTGGCACGGTATTTGCGCAATCATTTTTCAAACGCCTTTTTTTTGGAAAAAAACTTTTTCATGAATTAAAAAATAACAAAACAGTAAGGTTAGCCCAATTTTTTTGTATAATGTGAAAGATGATGTTACGCCAAGTAAATAGATACCTAGCTTGTCACGCTTTAAAATTGCGCACACTCATCGAATGGTGCCAAACTTCGGTACTTAAAAATCTCCATAGGCGACGCTTTAATTTTTTTTACAGGTTACCAGTTTAGAGTTACAGAGGAGGTCTAGTGCTAGAATTATTGCTCACATGTGTGGTTTGAACGGCATGTAACATATGTGGGTGGGACTTACATGCGCGTTCGCTTCTGAGCGCGAGGCACTGGGGACATTGTTTTACTTAATTTTTTTCATTTTTGCACTTTAAAAAAAAAATGTATCACTTTTATTCCTATTACAAGGAATGTAAACATCCCTTGTAATAGGAATGGTGTGTGACAGGTCCTCTTTATGGGGAGGGAGAGAGCCAAGAGAACCTAAGCTCTTGTGCATATAGCTGGATTGAGATCAGGCTCGGGTATGTATTGGGGGGGGGGGGGCTGCAGGGGTTGCTGAATGCAGATTTATTTTTTAACCTTACTGCAGACAGACATATTATTTCCCAATACGGCCATTAACAGCAAGACCAAGCAACAATCATTTTAAATGTGGTTGTTTTAGTGTAGAAGAAAACCACCTCGATTCTGCATATGTCTGTGGGCCTGAAAGTTTGTTTGTGTTAATGACACGTATGTGCATGTGTCCTCCTAATCATACACATTTATGAGTTGAAGGTGTGCTGATTTCAGACATCCAATCATATGCAAGCAATAGCCCTGTATTAATTTTTTTCTCTTGCACATGATTGGGTAGTTCTTTGCTTAGCTGAAAATACATTACCCTTCCCTAAATCAATCACAATTTGAAGATTAAGGAAATATAATACGGCTGTGCTGACTGAATGACCAGTCATTTGAAGCATCATTTAAACAAACTGGATTTTACTTGCATATGATTGGATGATTGAAGTCAGCACAACTTTAGATTATTTATTGGGAAAAGTGATATTCTTATTTAGAAATTAACATTTTCTATTTGTTCTGTAAATCAAGTCAAGTAAAAGGCTGTGTCCCTGATATCTGTTTAAGTATTACATTTTTGTGGCTGATTGTAGTTTAAATGAATAATTACTATAAAAAATTTCTCAGAAAGCACACAAATTTAGATATCTCACATCAAACTAAATTAATTGTCTACCAAATTAATCAAAGTATACATTTAAAAAAACAAATGAGTAAATATATTCATTTTTCACTTTTTGTTTTTTGATCACGTTATGGATTCCAGCTAACTGAATACATAGAGCTAGATTCACAAAGACTTTACGTCGGCATATCTATTGATACGCCGCGTAAGTTGAAAGATGCGCCATCGTATTTATGCACGCTATTCAGGGAACTAGATACGCCTGAAATCGTGCTTCATCCGACCGACGTAAGTCTTAGTACGCCATCGTATCTAGGCCGCTTCCGTAGATTTACTCGTAGAATATGTAAATGAGCTAGATACGTACTTGCGCCCGCTATGCCGTTTACGTAAGGCTTACGTCCGGCGTAAAGTTATCCCTGCTATATGAGGCGCTGCCAATGTTAAGGTATGGACGTCGGAACAGCCGTCGAATTTTACGTTGTTTACGTAAGTGGTACGTGAATGGGGCTGTGCGTAGGTTACGTTCACGTCGAAAGCATTGAGCCAATGTTTCTTAGGGAGTATTTGCGACGTGATTCTGAGCATGCGCCGTTCGTTCGGGAAGTCATTTACATGGGGTCACGGCTAATTTGTATACAACACGCCAACTACCTTCCACATTTAAATTAGGCGGGCTTACACCGGCACATTTACACTATGCCGGCACAACGTACGGTGCGAGATCTTTCAGAATACTGTTTTGGGCTCCCTGTTTTAAGTTGGCGTAGCGCATATGAGATGCGCTACGCCGGCCAAAAGATGCACTGAGCTACCTGAATCTAGCTCATATTGTGTTGCCAGATTAGAAAACGAATGCCACGTACACACGATCGGTTCATCCGATGAAAACGGACCGATGGATTTTTTCATCAGCTATCCGATGAAGCTGACTTTCATCAGTCTTGCCTACACACCATCAGTTAAAAATCCGATCGTGTCCAACGGGGTGACGTAAAACACAACGACGTGCAGAGAAAAATGAAGCTCAATGCTTCCGAGCATGCGTCGACTTGATTCTGAGCATGCGTTGATTTTTGACCGATTGATTTCTCCACAGACGATCATTTTTTTCTATCGGTTTTTTAACCATCAGAAAATGTTAAAACAGGTTCTATTTTTTTTCACCGATGCAAAGAAAACGATGGGGCCCACACACGATCGGTTCGTCCGATGAAAACGGTCCATAGAACCGTTTTCATCAGATGAACCGATCGTGTGTACAGGGCATAAAACTCCTTTGAAGTTTTAGACTTTTTTAACTTTGTTTTCACCTGTTTATCTTGACACTAATGAACTTCGTGTACAAGCATAGGCGTGCGCACATTGTGTGCTGGGTGTGCCCAGGCACACCCTAATCACCCCATGTGCATTAGTAAGATCGCTCTGTGTCGTAGAAGTTACATGTAAAAGATCTACCCCTTACCTGCTACCATAAGAGAAGTGTTTATGCTCTTCTCTTTCACTGTGTCGGCAGGGAGGTCAGTGTGCCAGGTCATATATATGTAGACACATACACACGCATGTGTGTTTGAGCTTTAGGGTGCACACCCTAATGCAATAGGCTGCGCACACCTATGTGTACAAGGCAAACAATGTTCACACAGTGTGGCTCAGCCCTGCTCTCTGCGCACAGGATTTGATTGACAGCAGCAGGAGCCAATGGATCTCACTGCTACTGAGCCTCCTGTGAGAGAGAGGGGAGAGAAGAACAGCGCTGCTGCGGCCATGCACGGCACTGAATCAAGAATTCAAGGTCATGCTCAGCTAAGTATTTGGGGGGGTTGGGCTAGCTAACATTGAAAGGCTTTTCACCTTAATGTAGAGAATGTAATAAGGTTAAATATTTTTACTAAAAGTATACCTAAAACGTGCAAAAGCTTAACAAACCAAATATAGAATATTAAATATGCTACCACATAATACAGTATATAATACACTGCTCAAAAAAATTTAAGAAACCGTTTTTAATCAGTAGATAGCATCAAGTCAAATAAACTCCTGGGATATTGATCTGATCAGTTAAATAGCAGAGGGGTTTGTTAGTCAGTTTCAGCTACTTTGGTGTTAATGATAGTAACAACAGGTGCACTAGATGGGCAACATTGAGACAACCTCCAAAACAGGAATGGTTTTACAGGTGAATGCCACTGAAATTTTTTTCCTTACTCATCCTTTCTGACTGTTATTCACTAGTTTTGCATTTGGCTAGGGTCAGTGTCACTACTGGTAGCATGATACGAAACCTGGACCCTATAGAGGTTGCACAGGCAGTCCAACTCCTCCAGGATGGCACATCAATACGTGACATTGCCAGAAGGTTTGCTATTTCTCCCAGCACAAGAGCATGGTGGAGATTCCAGGAGACAGGCAGCTACCACTGGTGCCCTGTACTTTTCACAGATGAGAGCAGGTTCACCATGTGACAGACATTAAAGGGTCTGGAGAAGCTGTGGAGAATGTTAAGCTGCCTGTAACATCATTCAGCATGACCAGTTTGGTGGTAGGTCAGTGATGGTCTGGGGAGTATATCCATGGAGGGATACACAGACCTCCATAGGCTAGACAATGGCACCCTGACTTCTATTAGGTATCGGGAGGAAATCCTTGCACCCATTGTCAGACCCTATGCTGGTGCAGTGGGTCCTGGGTTCTTCCTGGTGCACAACAATGCCCAGCCTCTTGTGGCGTGAGTATGCAGCCAGTTCCTAAAGGATAAAGAAATTGATACTATTAAATGGCCCCCATGCTCGGTTGACCTAAATCCAATAAAAAACCTCCATGCATTGTGGGCGCATGGGCGCCGCCCCCTCCCTATCCCTGCCGCCGCCTCACTATCCATGCGCCCGGACCCTTTCAGGATGTCTGATGCATGGACACCTATAGCGGGGTGGGAGGTGGTGTTTTTTTTAAGAACCTCATTAGAGCCAGAGTCTCTGATAGGCTTCAAAAACTGTTGGGCTCGGGGTGCAGAGAATGCGCCCTGATTACACCCAATTGTGTGACCATAGCAAATACATTTTCGCTATTTTCACACTACAGTGCCTCCCCGCCAAACAGGAGGCAGGTCAGTGAGTCCTGTTTACCGGCTGGCCAAAGCACCAGGCGATCCTATTGGATGCCCAGTGCTTTGGCGGAAGAGGAGACACAGAAGCTGGAGGAGGGGCACCCCTGCCGCCGATGCTGCCTGCACTGGAGGTGACGCAGCAGAAGGAGAGGTCACAACACAGCCCGGTAGGTGCCATCCCTGGGGGGGTGCTGTCAGTGCAGGGAGACCGGCACCTTGCGAGGGGGGTGGGTGGTGCTATCAGTGCAGGGAGACCCGCACCGAGGGTGGGAGGGTGCTGTAAGTGAAGGTAGACCAGCGCCCCCCACGGTGGGGGGAGGGGGGACCTGGTGCAGGGAAACCCACGCTGGGGGGGATTTTGGGCAGTGCTGCAGTCCTATATACCGTATCTGTAATGCTGATCTATATACCCCATCTGTGATGCTGATCTATATACTGTATCTGTGATGCTGACCTATATACCGTATCTGTGATGCTGATCTATATACCATATCTGTGATGCTGAACTATATACCGTATCTGTGATGCTGACCTATATACCGTATCTGTGATGCTGATCTATATACCATATCTGTGATGCTAATCTATGTACCCTATCTGTAATTCTGATCTATATACCCTATCTGTGATTCTGATCTATATACCGTATCTGTATTGCTGACCTATATACCCTGATCTGTGAGGCTGAGCTATATACTCTGTCCTGTGATACTGAGCTGTATACTCTGTCCTGTAATTCTGGGGTTGTAAATTTTGTCCTGTGATGCTGAGCTATATACTCTGTTTTGTGATTTTGGGGCTGTATACTCTGTCCTGTGATGCTGAGTTATATACTGTGTCCTGTGATTCTGGGGTTGTATACTCTGTCCTGTGATGCTAAGCTGTATACTCCTGACACTACGGGTGGAAGCAAGTGGAATACAGGGTGACGGAGTGGGTGGATTCTATAAGAAGTGGTGCTTATGAGAAGTGGGAGGGGTCAAACAGGAAGGGCGGGGTCTGGCGCCCCCCATCCTAAAACTTCACCAGCTACCACTGCCTCTGGGAAATTATGTTTCGGTCCATCTGAGACCGCCAGGTTGCACCTCAGTCTGTTCAGGAGCTCAGTGATGCCCTGGTCCACATCTGGGAGGAAATACCCCAGGACACCATCCATCGTGTCATTAGGAGCATGCCCCGACGTTGTCAGGCATGCGTACAAATATGGGGGAGGGGGGGGCATAAAAACCACTAAGTACCATTTTCATTTGCTGCAATGAAAATTCAGCAAAATAGACTATCCTGCTATATCACTTTTCACTTTTATTTTAGGGGTGTCCTTGAATTCAGACCTCTATAGGTTGATAATTTTTATTTCCATCAAACGATGTGGCATCCTTTTGTTCCTACCACATTACCCAGTCCATATCAGTATAGATATCCAGCATGACATTTTTCCCCATTGAGATCTGATGTATTTTCAAAGTGTTCCTTTAATTTTTTTGAGCAGTGTATTACATATATTATCACATAACATATGGTATACTATAACAATATATAAGGGATGATTTACTAAAACTTGAGAGTGCAAAATCTGGTGCAGCTCTACATAGAAACCAATTAGATTCCAGTTTTTTTTTTTTTTGTCAAATTGTCTACCATCAATCATACAGTATATTATCACAATCACAATGCCACAGTCAAAATCACAATATCTTTTGTGTGGCACAAACATATACAGTATGGGCCAGATTTACAGTGGAGAGCGGCGGCGTAACGTATCGTAGATATGTTACACCGCCGCAATTTTTCATCGCAAGTGCCTGATTCACCAAGCACTTGCGATGAAAACCTACGCCGGCGGCCTCCGGCGCAAGGCGGGCCAATTTAAATGGGCGTGTGCCATTTAAATTAGGCGCGCTCCCGCGTCGGACCTACCGCGCATGCTCCGTTTACAAACTCCCGTCGTGCATTGCGCGCCGTGACGTAATTTTTTCGAACGGCGACGAGCGTAGCGTAATTACGTATTCCCGGAAGGCTTACGCAAACGACATTGATTTTAAAATTTCGACGCGGGAACGACGGCCATACTTTAGACAGCAATACACTTGCTGACTAAAGTTAGGGCAGCTAAAACGACAACTAACTTTGCGACGGGAAACTAGACTAGCGGCGACGTAGCGAACGCAAAAATCCGTCGTGAATCGCCGTAAATCCTAATTTGCATACCCGACGCTGGTTTACGACGCGAACTCCCCCCAGCGGCGGCCGCGGTATTGCATCCTAAGATCTGACAGTGTAAAACAATTACACCTGTCGGATCTTCTGGCTATCTATGCGTAACTGATTCTATGAATCAGTCGCATAGATAGAAACAGAGATACGACGGAGTATCAGCAGATACGCCGTCGTATCTCCACTGTGAATCTGGCCCTATGTATCTGAAAAGCATGCATGTTTATACATTGTTGCTGATATCTCCAGCATTGGTCTTCTCTTGCAGAGGCAAGGAAGTAATACGCAAGTAAGTGTACTTTGTCTGAAAGCATCAGTAACCTTTAAAATTTACAATATATTTTTTTTAATATCATGGTTATGCTAGATCAGTACACAAAAATACATTTAATTTATGTTTTTTTTCCTTCACACAGTTTTAAAGGAGACGATTCAGGGCCATTGTTGTTATCCTGTGCCGTAGCCTGCATTGTGTTAAAGAGGACGTAAACCCTCTTTTTTTTATTTAAACACCCTGCAAGGCAAAGGCATAATGAGCTAGTATGCATAGCATACTAGCTCATTATGAAGTACTTACCTGAGATCGAAGCCCCCGCAGCGGTGCTCGGTCACCTCCTCCGTCTGCGCCATCTCTCCACGAGTCACTTCCGCATATCGCGGCTCCGGCGATGTGACTGGCCGGAGCCGCAATGATGTTACTCCCACGCATTCGCGGTAGACAGGTTTAGGAGATACTTGTTGCACCTACAGGAAAGCCTTATTCTAGGTTTACCTGTAGGTTAAAGTGGTCTGTAAGGGTTTACAACCACTTTAAGGCAGCCCATTAATTTGAATGAGCATCCTCATGCACCAACATGCACCAAAAATGGACTAACACATGTCCATAGGCAAAGGGCATTGGGGGCATACAGAATGAATGGCCTGCATTGCACAAATGTACATGACGTGTTTTGCCGCCCCTTATGGTAATGAGCACCAAACTGCAATGCAATAGCGTCAATGTTCCATAATTTTTTGGGGCTAATTTGATTACATTTTTGGAATTTTACGAATTAATAAACTAACTTTGTATGTCACTTTTTCATACCTTTTATAACATTCATTTTAGACATAAGCATGTAATATTAGGTGCATCCATAACAAGACAATGTATTTGATTGTTTATATTAGCAAAAATATTATATTATATCTCAAGCATTAGTTTAATAGCTGTGAGATCACCAGCCGCCTTCCTGCAGGAAAGAGTCAAATATTTTATTAGTGAGAGTAATGGAGGCCTTTGGTATCACTAGTGTAGACTACAGGCCTTTCCGGCTTGTTAATCTCTGACAGGGAATTACTGATAGGCTGTCTGACGCTTTCCCTAACTCTCTTTTGCTCTCTCCATGGCTCCACACACAGGAGTCTGGCTTCACTTAAAAGCAGACCTAAAATAGTCATTTGCTGCAGTCGCCATTTCCCTGAGGGACTGTAAAAGGAAGTTTACTAGCACCATTTATACAGAGTTCTTTTAACTTATTCCTGCAGAGTCCCAAGTAGGAAGACTTTCCGAGAGTGGCTATTGTGGAAAATATGCCTCTTGGTGTGAAGATAGGCAGGGGACCACAGGGATGTTCTCCACAGCTTATCATCCATTCCATAGCTTTACATTAGGATGGTAGGTCTCAGAAAAAGGAAATGGCTTATGTCTCAGAATGGACAGGACCTCATCGACAGCTGATAACATCCTTTGTGATTATACAGTCTATAAACTATATTGTCTATCTGATATTGTGAAACTAGCATGTATGGTGTTAGTAACAAGAAAGTTGTGAGAAATCCTCGGGGCGCCAAGAGTGTTGTCACTCCTCTGACAATTTTTTTTTTGTTATTTTTGCACTATTTTGGGACACCAGAACAGTCTTCATTCTTATTCTGGGCACTGTTTAATAACTAATGAATAGCTCTCTGAGGTTTCAACCATTGATTATGTAATTTTGGATACAAAAGCTTTAATTTAAAGTGGATTTTTTTTTAGGATTTTTTTGCTGTCACAATGTAGAGTATAAGATTTCCTATCATCTGTGCCCAGTCTTGCCACAAAGAATTAATCCAGCTCTGAGCAATCCTCTTTTCTTTTTTCAGTGAGATAAACGGACAAACAGGAGAAAACTTTTGTCTGTTTTTCCACCTGCTGTGAATGACAGGTTATTTACATATCTCATGCACTAGCCTGAGACAGGCATTGTTTTTTAATTCCCACCTCCACTTCTTTTCTGAGATCATGTGGTTACTTTTCTGGATTTTGACTGGATGTTAGTGATCATAGCAGAATTTAGTGTAAGGATTCAAACTGAAATGACAGGATTGGGTCGATTATAAGTCATCACAGAGTTACCTAGTTAAGATGGTATAGAGCAGGGAGCGCATTTTTAGTAAAAGCTGATAAGTTAAGAGACTGAAGTTCGGAGAGAAGAGGGTGGGTTTGGGTTAGGGGGTGGGGTGGGCTCGGGTATGGGGGGGAGGCGGGGGCTTGGGTTTGATAATTTGGGTAGGGGCACTCCTTTTCTTTTTTTTTCACTAATTTTTCACTATGTAAACTCTAGCATTGTTTGTATTTTTCTATTCTATGGCCATATAGGCTCAGTCTGTCTATACCTATATAAGGATATAACAAACAAAGCAAAGAGGTAAAAAAAAGTAATAATACAAATAAAAAAAAGGAGGAAAAAGCAACTTCCCACCATGATGTGAACCAGGATGGAGACAGCGTATGAACGCAAAATTGATTATGTCTCCGGTTTGTGTTCTCTGAGTTGGAAAAAAAATATTACCCACTAGGGTACATGACTGCAATAAAAAATACCATTACATACATACATTTTAGAAAAAAAAGGACATTCATCGCAATTTTTCAAATATTAACACACTTTGAAGTTTCTTCGCAGTATGCTGATTATCTTACTCAGTACATCTTAATAAACAATAAATCAGATTTCTGGTTATTTTCTTTGAGCATTTAGCAAAAAAGTCATTTATAACAGCTCTTTAACCATTTGCCTACCGGGCACATTTACCCCCTTTCTGACCAGCTTTCTGTGCTGTTGCACTTGAATAACAAAGGTCATGCAACACTGTAGCCATATGATTTTTTTTCTTTTTTACACAGAGTTTTCTTTTGGTGGTGTGTAAGCACCCCTGTTTTTTTTTTTTTTTGCCAAACAAGCAAAAAAAGACTGAACATTTTGAAAAACATATATATATTTTTTAGGCTGCTTTCACACTGAGACGGTTTTCATGCGTTTTAGCACTAGAAATAGCCTCTAACTAATGTCTGAAAACGTACCGCAATGTACCGCATCAGTTCCGCCTGCATGGGAGGCTCCCGCAGAGTGACACTTCTTTTCGCTTTGACAGCTGTTATATAGCTGAGGGGCCACCCGGAAATGTAAATGGGTGACCCCGCCCCCCCTCTGACACCATGGGTGGCCCTTCCCCCAGCTATATAACGGCTGTCACCAGCGGAAGAAGAGTCACTCGGTGGCAGCCTCCCGTGGAGGCTGCAGCCTCCCGTGGAGGCGGAACTGTTGCAGCTTTCTTTTTTTTTTCTGTCATCAGGGCAAAGTGGATTTACATCGCTGGACACTTTTTTTTTTAATAAAGGACTTATCTTCAGCTGTCTCTTGTCTCTTTTACAATTTTTGACACTTTTTTGGGGGAAATGGTAGGGGTAAAATGTTCCCGTTACCAATTCACATGGGGGGTGGATCTGGGGGTCGCCTTTTTCTTGCATTGATACATGTCCCCTGGGTCAGACCCCAAAGCATCCTCCCCATATTGAGGGCATGGGGCCTGGTATGGTTCAGGAGGGGGGCGCTCTCTCATCCCCCCTCTTTTTCTGTGGCCTGCCAGGTTGCGTGCTTGGATAAGGGTCTGGTATGGATTTTTGGGGGGACCCCTATGTCATTTTTTTATTTAGGCACAGGGTTCCTCTTAAAATCCATACCAGACCTGAAGGGCCTAGTATGGATTTTGGGGGGACCCGAACGCAATTTTTTTTATTTTGGTTTGGGGTTCCCCTTAATATTCATACTAGAACCAAAGGACCTGGTAATGGGCTGGGGGGGGGGGGGGACTAATGCCGTTTTTTTCAATTAGTTTTATCTATATTGTCGAGATCTGACAATTCATTACATCCGCGATCAGTTTTAAATGGCTTTTTTCCATAAAAAATTTAATTTTGCTGCGGGAGTGTTCTAAACATGGGAAAAATGTGCCACTTTACAGGCATACTATACCCACCCACAGGCACTATATTTACATTTCATTTTTATTGTTTCACTTTTTTTTTTATAAATCTTCTTTATTGATTTTCATTGCAACATCGTTACACATACATTCCATCTTTCATACATATACATAAAAAAAACATTTACAAATAATCCCCTTCCCCATTCTAACCTGTCTCAACATATTCTCCTTAACCATCTTAAACATTTTAGCATAAGAGATACCTCGGATCCCGGGTTCTTATTCTACTCTATGGTACTGTCTTCTTATCTAGGCTTTGGGTTAAACCAGGGATCCTCAAACTATGGCCCTCCTGCTGTTGTAGAACTATACATCCCATGAGGCATTGTAACACACTGACATTCACAGACATGACTAGGCATGATGGGATCTGTAGTTCCTGAACAACTGGAGGGCCGTAGTTTGAAGACCCATGGGTTAAACTATATTATTTCTCTATGAGATCTTATCCTCCGCAGTTTCTGGGGAGGGCTAGAGAGAGGTCCGGGGGGACAAGTATATATATATATATATAAAGAGAAGGAAAAAAAGGGGGGGAGAGAGGGGGGGAAACCCCATGTTGAACTAAAGTGCATATAACCCTTGCCTAAGGGGGGATCTTCTTAGTGAGATTGTACCTATTAACTCCCGGTGTATGTGGTCCTGACCCATTAGGGTCTTGCCTCTTATATTCATGTTTAAGATTGAGTTAACCACTCTATAAAGTGACAAAGTGCCAGTGCAATAAATTAAAATGTAAAGGGAGGGGAAGAAAAAAAAAGGGGGGGGAATCCCCCATATCAACTAAAGTGAGTATCCCTTTCCCTAAAGAGAGAGAGAGAGATCCATTTTGTGAGATCATGCATTTTTAATCCCTGTGTGTTAATTAAGGTGTTGAGTGTGTTAAACTATTTACTCTAGAAAAAAAAAGAAAGAGAGGGGCTGGTTGACTGGACTAAGCCTACAGACCCAGACACTCTCCTATATGTGTGGACTGGACTTCACCTTATCCAAGGCCTCATGAGGTCCAGATCTTGATACTGAAGTGTCAAATCTCTAAAGTGCTTGTGTTAGTGCAGTAAGTTCTAAGAAAGGGAGAGAGAAAAAAAAAGAGGGGGGGGGAGGAAAGTTTTGTATTCCCTCCCCCTCCCCCGCCCCCCTAGTGACCTAAGGCTTTAATATAGGTTTCTGTTTTCCTGAACTCTCTCCAACCTCTTCAGGTCTCTTCATATCTTGCCCTACATTCATTTTGGATTGACAATAGTTCCTCCATCTCTCCCATCTTACCCACCTCCCTGATCTATTCCGCCACCGATGGAGCCTTTTCTTCCTTCCACTTCTTTGGTATAACTGCCTTTGCTCCATTCAGTAAATAAGGGATCAGGGACATTCTATATTTTTTCCTTGGGGTCATCGTACAGTGGAACAGACAGGCCCAAGGAATGCTTTTCACCTCTATCCCACTGATCTTTTTTATCAGACCTAAGACCTCTTTCCAGAATATCTGTATCCGAGGACACTGCCACCAGATGTGGGCGTGAGTGCCCTCCAGCCCACATCCTCGCCAGCATAAGGGTGACGTCTCTCTGTCCATTCTGTGAAGTCTCGGTGGGACAAAATACCATCTAGTCAAAAGCTTGTAGTTCATCTCTTTTGTTTTAGTATCTATAGAAGAAGAGTGAACATAGTCCAGAACCTGTCTCTTCTTGTCTTCCGGTAGGTTTTGTTTTAGTTCTACTTCCCAAGCCTTTATAGACTTCGGCATTTCTGATCCTCTCACCGGGAGCCGTATGCCATATATGTTTGATATCCCTTGTCTACCAGAGCCCCTCCGTTCTATGAGCTTCTCCCATGGGTTGGGCTCATCCGATGTCCGTATTGGCTTTGGTAGAGATTGAACAAAATGCTGGACTTGTCTGTACCTCCAGTCATCGCCTTCCGTGGCTCCAAATCTTTCTTGTAGGGGTGCAATGGATCACAGTTGATCCATGATCCGAACGGGTCACCCCCTTTGGATCAGAACACACTGTGATCCGCGGATTGCCGAAGCCGCGGCCTTTCCTTATGTTATGGCCGCGGCTCCGGAGCTAGGCCAAAGCCACGGCCTTTCCTAACGTTATGGCCTACCTCCGGAGCCGCGGCCATAAAGCTAGGAAAGGCTGTGGCTTCCTCCTAGCTCCGAAGCCGCGGTTATCTTGGTACACCCGGCGGTGGCCTACCTGGAGGGGTGGGTCTCTGTACTGAGAGGAGGGGGGTCTCTGTACTGAGGGGAGGGGGGTGTCTGCACCGAGGGGGTACTATAGTTGGTGGGGGGGTGAACAGTGGGGGGAGATGTGGATATTCCAGTGGGGGGGGAGATGTGTATATTACAGTGGGGGGGGGTGTGTATATTACAGTGGGGGGGGGGAGATGTGTATATTACAGTGGGGGGGGAGATGTGTATATTACAGTGGGGGGGAGATGTGGATATTACAGTGGGGGAGAATTTTTTTATTTATTTTTTGCCGATCCGAAAAATGATCCGATCCATGACTCCTGATCCGAGGAACGATCCGAACCGTGAGTTTTTTGATCCGTTGCACCCCTACTTTCTTGTAGATCTATCAGGGGGCTCAAAGTGTCTCCTTTCATTACATCCTTTAATTTCAATGTGTCCGTCGTTGCCCATCTCAGAAACCGGCCACCCTCTCTCCCAGGCGGAAAGTAGTCCGTTCCCGTGAGGGGCAAGTAAGGGCTATTATAGGACCATTTTTTAATTTTACATATTCTGTCCCATGTCCTAAAAGTTTCTTTAGTTATTACTGGGGTTTCCCCTGAAAGACATCTGTATTGTTTTGGTATCCATGTTCATATTCCCAAATCTTTCCCGCTCAAATTCTCCTATATACCCACCCATTTTTTCCTTTGTCCCTCCTCCTGGAACCAGTCGGTTATCCTTTTCAATACCGCAGCCTCATAATACCTTTTAAAGTCTGGTAGTTGTATTCCTCCCTCACTTCTGGTTCTGGACAAGATCTCTGCAGAAATACAGGATTTCTTATTTTTCCATATGTATCCTCTTATTATTTTCCCTAGTGTTTTAAAGTACGCTTCTGGTATTCTAATTGGGAGTACTTGGAATATATACAGGACTTTAAGCAATATCATTTCGATGATATTTATTCTCCCAAACCAGGATATTATATCCGTCCGATAACTTTTAAGTTCACCTTTGATTTTATTTAATAATGAGATATAGTTGTCAACATATAGATCCCTTTTCTGAGTTTGACAGAAGTATCCCTAGGTATTTCATAGCCTTCCGTTTCAGTGTAAAAGGATAAAGGGCCCCAAGATCTCTGCGTTCTTTTGGGCCCATCGATATAATCAGGGTCTCCGTTTTATCTCTATTTATTTTTAGGTTTGAGATTTCTCCATATTTTCCATATTCCTCCATAATTTTTGGTAATGTCTGTGTTGGGTTTGATACATAAAGCATCATATCATCGGCGAACGCAGAGATCTTGTGTTCCCTCCCGTCTACCTTCACCCCCTTTATCTCCTCATTGGATCTAACTGTGGCCAATAAGGGTTCCAACGAGAGGACAAATAATAGGGGAGAGAGCGGGCAGCCCTGACGGGTCCCGCTAAAGAGTGGGAAACTCTCCGACATGGTACCGTTAACTCGGAGCTGTGCCGAGGGTTTAGAGTATAGATCTTCTATCAACCTGAGCATTCTGGGCCCCAGTCCTATATATCTAAGTGTTGCTGTCATAAATTTCCAATCAAGTCTGTCGAACGCTTTTTCAGCATCAAGAGACATAAACATTACCAATGTTTTACTCTTTGTATCTCTTTTTGTATCAGGAAGAGTCCTCTCAGCACATTGTCCTGTGTTTCCCTCCCAGGAACAAACCCTGCTTGGTCTTTATCTATCAGCCCCGCCATGAGTGGTCTTATTCTCTCGGCCAAGATCTTCGCATATATTTTTTATGTTGACATTAATCAGGGAAATGGGCCTATAGCTAGTACAGATCGTGGGATCTTTCCCCTCCTTCCCTATAAGGGTTATGTGGGCTCCCAGGTACTCCTCACAAATTGCCAGGCCACTGCCTATTGAGTTCATGTAGTCCTGAAAGTAGGGTATAAGAGTTCCTCAATATCTCTTATAATAAATAGACGTATATCTGTCGGGACCTGGGCTCTTTCCCATTTTAATATTTTTAATTGTTCGACGTATTTCTTCTCTAGTTATATCTTTCTCTAAGTTAATAGCATCTTCTATTTCCATTCGCAAAGTCTTAGATCCCTCTAAATATTGTCCCATTTTCCTTTCCCTATTCTGCGTTTCTGTTATGTCTAAATCTTTATTAACTTTGTACAGATTTTGGTAATACTCTTTTAGGGTTGTATTGTTTCACTTTAAGCAAAAATCACTGCTCCCGAAAAAACTGGCTCTTTTAAAACTTTTTTTTGCATTGATACATGTTTCCTGGGCCAGGACCCGGGTCCTCAAACACTTTTTATGGTAATAACTTGCATATAAGCCTTTAAAATTAGCACTTTTGATTTTTCATGTTCGTGTCCCATAGACTTTAACAGTGTTTGCGTGTTCAAACAATTTTTTTGTCTGATCGCAAGTTCTGGTGCGAACGGAACCAGGGGTGTTCGGCTTATCCATATTAATAAGCTTATGATCTACCACAAGGATATGCAATTAGCGGACCTCCAGCTGTTGCAAAACTACAAGTCCCATCATGCCTCTGCCTCTGGGTGTTATGTTTATGGCTGTCAGAGTCTTGCTATGCCTCATGGGACTTGTAGTTCTGCAACAGCTGGAGGTCCGCTAATTGCATATCCCTGATCTACCAGAACACCCAAATCCTTCTCCACCATTGATTCCCTCAGTTGTACTCACCCTAGTATGTATGATGTATGCATATTTTTAGCTCAAGTGCATAACTTTACAAGTTAATGTAATGGGGGGGCGGGATCTGGGGACCCCCTTGTTAAAGGGGGTCTCTAGATTCCGATATGCCCCCCATCCGCAGACCCCGACAACCACAGCCCAGGGTTGTCGGGAAGAGGCTCTTGTCTCCATCAACATGCACCCCCCCCCATGTTGAGGGCATGTGGCCTGGAATGGTTTAGGACCTGCCAGGCTGCATGCTCAGATAGGGGTCTGGTGTGGATTTTGGGGGGGAAGACTCCACAACAATTTTTTAATTTTGGCGTAGGGTTCCCCTCAAAATCCATACCAGACTCAAAAAGGATTTTTTTAAATCTGTATTGTCGGAAGCCAGCAATACATTACAGCCGCAAGCAAGTTTGAATTAAATTTTATCTTTAGAAATGTCATTATTGCTGTGGCATATTCTATGCATTACACATATACACCACTTTATAGGCAGACTAAGGGGACCCCCCAGGCATGATATTTAAAGGAATATTTAATTGTTATTGTTTCACTTTAAGCATCATTAAAATCACTGCTTCACAGTCACGATTGTTTTAAAAACTTTTTTTTTGCATTGATACATGTCCCCTAGGGCAGAACCTGGGTGGTCCCTATACACTTTTTATGGCAATAACTTGCACATAAGCCTTTAAAATTAGGACTTAGATTTCTCATGTTTGTGTCCCACTTCAATAGAGTTTGTATGTTCACTACAACGTTTTGTCTGTTCGAGATGTTCTGGTGCAAACCGAACTGGGGGGGGGGGGGGGTGTTCGACCTATCCCTACGGAAGCATGTTGAAACCATTACCAAAGTGATGAAGTGAGCCCTTCTCCCTTAATAATAACTCTCACCAAACCAAATTTCCCTCCATTCTCAAAGTCGGCAAACGTGCTTTAGTAGTTGTTCAATAGCCACTTAAAAAAATATCCAAAATGCCTCTCAACCTTCCTTATATCATAAACTCTACACATGTATGCAGAAAAAAAGAGAACAGGTAGGCCTCCAAAATGTATTATTTCGACAACAAATTATTGTTTTACTTAAATAATAACATTTAAGACTACTGTAAACAAGCATTACAACATAAAGGGCAGTCCAGTAGCGGTTCTACAGCACAATGCTGGTTCTGCTCACTGGACTCGCCGCTCGTCCTCCCGAAGTTACCACGTAACATCCGGTTGCTGCGAAACCATGCTCTGACGCATTTCATTATATCCAGCTTCATCACAGTGTGTCCTTGGTTTGGTGAGTGTTATTCTTAAGAGAGAAGGGCTCACTTTACCACTTTTGGTGGTGGATTCAAAGTGCTTTGTGTTCAGCAAGATGTCACACTGGTGTGGGATACCTATATGGATATGGAGATATGGATATTTTGGGGACTTATATATTAATTTTAGGGCTGTTACTGATTAAAATTTTCGTGTTCGATTAATCGATTATTTTTTAATCGACTTATTCCAATTAATTATAACGCACAAACAGATCCAACTACTTTTAGCTGATCTCCTTGCAAGCTAAAATCCCAGTGCAGCTACCAACCACTGGAAAATGGATATAGCAGGATACAAAAAACACACAGACAGTGGTCGATGGGAATAGCATTAAAACTTGTATAGTCTTCAAATAGGTAACAAAATAAATATCGCACTGGAGATAAAATTGATGTAGCTACATAAACTGTAAAAATGGTGCGAGTAATACCAAACGGTAGCAAAAACAGTTATAAAAACATGTAGCTAAGTATGATAATGGTATAAAAATGTGTACAACGATACCACTGCTAAATCCAGATGAGGAGGGGTTAACATCAGTCCATCGGCATGTAGATGTCCCGTGAAGAGAACTATCACAACTCCCAGTGGATGGTTGTAGAATCCCAGGTTGATAGAGGGAAGTGATAGAGGGAAGTGTAACAGCCCTTGCGTGTAGCAGATAGTAAGGTCCCGCCAGCATGCAGAAATGAAGGCACAGCAAAAGAAGCCCTTCGGATGGACACGGCAAGCCTGGCACGGCAAGTGTCTGATACGTCACAGGATCTCCGACAGAACTCCCTGAAGACCCCGAAGCCAGCGGAGAGGTGAGTCCGATCAAAAATATGAAAGATTAATCGAGGAATTAATAGTTAATTTCCACAGTCCTAATTAATTTATTTAATTTATTTATGCACAGTTTTTATTTTATTATATTTACTTGTTATATGTTAGAAAGATTTGCATGCCTTACTGTGGAGTAATATTCGTTTAACACTGATGATATTTTCACTTTTTTGGTATAAAAATGAGGACTGGCTATCAAGTAATATGTAGATCAGGGAATGGAAACTTATTCCCAAAGCTCTACAAAACTCCAAGGCTCCAGGCCACAGAACAAGACTAACTAGGATTTTAAGAAAACAACAAGTTTGTTTTCTTCATATCAATCATCAACCCTGGAGCCCCTCACCATATGTAAGTGAGAAATATAGGTGAAATAGACAGTATACATAGTCCACAATCCTGCCAGCCAGTGCCTCACAATGCGAACAAAAAAAAAAACACTTTTCTGTCATTTTTACTTTAAATGTGGACATCCAGCTATGAACACATTGGCCCGAATTCACGTAGGAGATACGACGGCGTATCTCCAGATACGCCGTCGTATCTCTGAGTCTGAGGCGTCGTATCTTGGCGCCTGATTCAAAGAATCAGATACGCCAGAATTTGTATAAGATACGACCAGCGTAAGCCTCTTACGCCGTCGTATTTTAACTGCATATTTACGCTGGCCGCTAGGGGCGTGTACGCTGAATTACGCCTAGAAATATGTAAATCAGCTAGATACGCCTATTCACGAACGTACGTCTGACCGTCGCAGTACAGATACGCCATTTACGTAAGGCTTTTTCCGGCGTAAAGTTACCCCTGCTCTATGAGGCGTAGATCAGGCGTACCAATGTTAGGTATGGACGTAGGAACAGCATCAAATTTTTCACGTTTTACGTAAGTTGCGTAAGTCATTCGCGAATAGGGCTGGACGTCATTTACATTCACGTCTAAAGCATTGGCTTCTTGCAGGTTAATTTGGAGCATGCGCACTGGGATACTTTCACGGATGACGCATGTGCCGTTTGTAAAAAGCGTAATTTACGTGGGGTCACAATAAATTTACATAACACACGCCCACATCTTCCACATTTGAATTAGGCGGGCTTACGCCGCCCTATTTACGCTACGCCGCCGCAACTTTGGTTTGTGAATACTGCACTTGCCTGTCAAAGTTGCGGAGGCGTAACGTAAATAGGATACGTTACGCCCGCACAAAGATGCGCTCTCCTACGTGAATTACCTGTCAGATCTCCAATTTTTATTGCACAAGAAATGTTTAATGAAAGATTCTTAATAAATGTTTTCTATGAAATACGTAAAATTGGGAAAGCGGATAGAAAACTGCTGACAAGCTGGATAAACACTTAACTTTCTCTTTGGCATGTGCCAACCTGACACACATTTATATTATTTGTGTTTACAACTCCCTGCCTATATTATCACTTACATAGCTGACATTCCTTCCACTAATCACTAGTAAATGGACTAGTTAGAAATGTTCTTGACGCTAATAGTTTTTCAAGCGTGGAGAGTTTATCTCAAACAAGTAATACATCTCATCTTTCAGTATGAACTGTACATTCTACAGGCATTATACCTTCATTAAGATTGTATATGTAAGCCCAAGGATTAGCCTGAACCTTGCCAATTCATAACCGGCAAATCTTTTGGTCATTATTTTTATAAATAGAATTTTACTTTTTTATTGACTGAGTAGCAAAGGTTTTTTCATTCAAATATCAGCTAAATTATCCAGCATATATTTAATTACAAATGTTTTTAAATAGGGCTTTTTTTTTTCTTTTCTTTTTTTTTGGTGAATTAGCGCATTTGTAATGAGCTGACTAATAAAAATCTGGAGGGATCATTAGCATAACATAGCTGTTGGTGGGTTTATACCAGCTTTGGGCCTACTTATAAGACATGCAAGAATATTAAAAAACAGAATAATAATATCAATACACTACCACTAATATGAAAATAATATAAATAAATTATTATTATTATTATTATTATTTAGAAATTGCATAGGGTGAATAATACATCGTGGTGGCAGTTTTAGACGAGCATTAGTTTCAATTTTTGTTTTGTGCTCATATCCTTAACCTACCTGTTTTCTATATTAAATATGTTGATTCTTATAACTACAGCAAATTGCGGTTATATCCGCATAATTTTGATTGATTGATTTGATTTAAATGTGATTTTTCTATATTATGCAAAAATATGCAATATACCATACTTACATGTTTTTCATTTATAGATAATATAGTATGCATTCTTGTCCCTGAAGAAGCCTGACGGGCGAAACATGTTGGACCCCCTGCATACATCATGCTGTCACCCCATTAATTGGTGAAATTTATTATCCTATGCGATCATGTTTTTTATTATATATATTTATGTACATGTCTAATGTTAATTAAATTATATTTTTTATTTAAACAAACCTTGTCTATCATGTGTGATCTCTGCGGTATCTCAGCAAACTCTTTGTAATTATTATACACATTCCTTATCGCATTCGCATAGTCCCATGCCACATCCCAGAACTGGGAATATATACTTATTTATCTACCCGGGACAGTAATGCTTTTTGGAATTATTTCCCCCAGTATACTGTGCAAAAGCTCTATATGTACTCCATATTTTCTGAATAATACATCAGTTGCATATTTTTTTCTTGTGGATGTTGCCAGTGTGATCTGTGTCCCTAAGCTTCACCTGATCCACGTACCCGACTAAATCATTCATACTGGAGCATGCAACTCACTTCGTGTATGACATTGTATGCCAACCATTGTTCTTTTTTGAAGTTAATAAAGAGTTCCCGGTTAGGGAATTTACTCTTTATTTTGCACAAATATGTAGCACCACAATATTGACCACTTGCCGCCCATCGCATGCAGATATACCTCTGCAGAATGGCACAGGCAGGCAAAAGCGGGTGTTGCGGGCGTGCGCGTGCCCGCCGTGATCTCCCTGAGCCCACCTGAGGGTCCTGTGGACTCGATTGCCATGGGCATATCCGCGATCGTCTCACGGAGAGATAGAACGGGGAGATGTTAGTGTAAACACAACATCTCCCCATTCTGCCTAGTGACACCGTCATTGTTCGTGTTCCCTGTCACCAGGAACAACGATTAGTGACATGTCACAGCAAGCCACGCCCCCTACAGTAAGAATCACTCCCTAGGGAACACTTAACCCCTAAAGCGCCACCTAGTGGTTAACCCATCCACTGCCAGTGTAATTTTCACAGTAATCAGAGCATTTTTCTAGCACTGATCGCTGTAAAAATGACAATGGTCCCAAAAATGTGTCAAAGGTGTCCGATGTGTCCGCCATAATGTCGCAGTCACGATAAAAATCGCTGATCGCCGCCATTACTGGTAAATTTGTTTTTTAAATAAAAATGCTTTAAAACGATCCCCTATTTTGTAGATGCTATAACTTTTGCACAAACCAATCAATAAACGCTTATTGCGATTTTTATATAAAAAATATGTAGAAGAATATGTATCGGCCTAAACTGAGGAAAAAAAATTATATATCTTTTTTGGGGATATTTATTAGAGCAAAAAGTAAAAAATATTGATTTTCTTTAAAAATTATCGCTCTATTTTTGTTTATAGCGCAAAAAATAAAAACCGCAGAGGTGATCAAATACCACCAAAAGAAAGCTCTATTTGTGGGGGAAAAAGGGACATCAATTTTGTTTGGGAGCCACATCACATGACCGTGCAATTGTCAGTTAAAGCGACGCAGTGCCGAATCGCAAAACGTGGCCCCGTCATTTAGCAACAAAATGGTCTGGGGCGTAAGTGGTTAAGCAACATTTCATAGTAAAAAACACTAAGCAAATCACTTATCAAACCTTGGTCCCAAATGAGTTTCCAATTTAAAGTACCTGCTACTGTCAAATATACACTCTGGAGGAAAGTTATGCAAACACAAGACAAAAAGAATATACCCACCCTAGGAACCCTAGGAATACACCAATACTGCAAAGGTAAACCTGTTATCCGCTTGCTTATCTTAAGTAAAATCATTATTTCGCCTATACTGGGCTAAGTAAAATGTCTAATTTGTTATAGAAACCCCTAAGCAGTGCCTACTAATTCTCACCATGTTTCCCTTTCAATAAATACATCATGGTATGTGGGACTGTACAGTATAGCTACATGGGTTTGGTGTCTGATCATTAGACAAAAAGATTGGAACTGGGGTGTAGGGTGTATACACAGCCAGGCCCGGATTTACACCCTTTGCCGCCCCAAGGCCGGGTCCTTCAATGCCGCCCCCGACTGCGCAGTACAGGGGGGACTTTTTCGGCAGGGAAGCAGGGGGGATGCTGCTGCCGAAAATGACATTGAGAACTGGGGGGGGGGAATTTTGCTGCCAAAAATGACATTGATCATTGGGGGGGTGCTGCTGCCGAAAATTACATTGAAAACCATCTCACCTCTTCTTCCCTCCGTTTTCTCTCCTCTCACCATCCGTGACATGACAGGGGGGGGGGTGAAAGTGTCCTCTCCTGTCAGCTGCAGTGCCGCCCCTGCACCCACTGCCGCCCCGAGGCCTGGCCTTGTTGGCCTTGTCTGGAATCCGGCCCTGTACACAGCCCTATTTGAAATTCAGCTTGCCCAAAAAGTTTAATTTCAGTACAAAGGAAAAAAAGTACAAACTCTATTATCCTTGTACTGAACCATTTTATTGTCTGATTAAATAGCTGCACCTAGTGCCACCTTCTAACCCATTTCTCTGAGCTTAATCACAGAAATGGTGGCGTATGAATAGCGTGTAATGTATGTATTTACACAATATTATGTAAATATATATTCTACGCTGTAGCCTATAAATTAACATTTATAAAATACATGTATTTCATGCAATGTATAAGATTTTTAACCTTAAAATCCTTCATCTGTAATATGCCTGGTATATTTGACACCCAAATAAATCAAAACATAGAAACACAGAAGAGTGACAGCATAAAAAGATCAGGTTGTCAATTGAGTCTGCCCCCATTTTTATTTATACAGACATTCTGCTTCAGTTATCAAGATTCAGGAGACCTTTAGTTTGGATTCACACCTACAGTAGATATGCTAAATCTAAAGTACACTATATGCTGTAATCTCCCTGGCTGTGGAGGAACTATACTAGTCCCTCAGTTCATTGCTTGGCTCTAGTGTATGCATCAATCTACAAAGAAAAAGGCTAAGTTAACCTTCTTCACACTATCTGAGGCATAGGCGTGTGCACAGGGTGTGCCAGGTGTGCCTGGGCACACCCTAATCCCCTTGTGCACATTATCATTATCGCTCTGTGTAGCAGTGGGTAAATGGGAAAGATCTCCTTTTTACCGGCTCTGCCATAAGAGATGTGCTTGCGCACTTCTCTTTCACTGTGCTGGCAGGGAGGTGAATGTGTCGGGCTATATATACAGTATATAGACACACACAGGTGTTTGAGCTTTGGGGTGCACACCGTAATGCAATAGGCTGCGCACACCTATGATCTGAGGAATGCAGATTAGACTATGGAATAGTATACTGTACATTCAAATTAACTTACTGGGGTTTTTTTAAGCCAGAAATTGCATGACAATTCTGTACTGAAATTACTTTTTTCTATTTCTATTAATATTTTTATGTTTTTGTTTAAAGATTAAAAATTGTCTACAACATGATACAAACCAAACCTGTTTATTCAAATGTATTCAAATTTTGGTGGACGACCTGCAAATACTTATCTTTTAGCAGTTCAGTTATCTTTCTGGCAGCTGATCATAGGAGCAAGCGCCACTGTTGGCATCACAGGTACTGGTGGAAGGCATACAATGCCATTTGCTCAGTGGCTTTGCCTGAAAACAAATCCTGCTCTTTGATAATCCACACATCCTTCTCCCATCATCTGTGACTCCTGCAGTTGTTCTCTGCTAGGTGTGGTCATGTAAAATAAGGCTTGCTATCAGGCTAGATGCACATCACCGAGTCTGATACCTTTCCCCATTCTTCTCTGTCTATGTGTCCCATGACGTGACCAATTAATTAACATTTTATTGAAAATATTATAAAATATTTTTTTTTATTTTTTTTTTCCTTGGACACATATCAAAAAGCTATGACCTGGCATACATGCTAACAATCTTGATCAATGATTTATATGCTTATCAGCTACAGCACATAAATATTCAAGTACGTAGGTTAATGTAAGTCAGGGCAGATGCCGTTACACTAATACAGTAATGCTTTAACACTATTTTATTACACAAAAAGCATACAGAAGTAATTTTTTATCCTGCTGAGATTATAACAGTTTAATCTGTTTTAATTTGA
The DNA here is from genome assembly GCF_905171775.1 of Rana temporaria. Classification (NCBI taxonomy): domain Eukaryota; kingdom Metazoa; phylum Chordata; class Amphibia; order Anura; family Ranidae; genus Rana; species Rana temporaria. The sequence continues at coordinate 147,425,491 of NC_053493.1, forward strand.
TCTCACAGCTGACTGAGCACTACCCTATGACCTCTCTTTTCTTCAGGGACCAACTTCTGTTTAATTGACACATGTGTCTGTGAACTGGACTGAGAAAGATTAGCCGTGACTTAGCTAATTAACATTTAAATGTCCACTAATGTTCCAATGAGTATGTGATTTAAAATTGTGTTACAATGGATGTGATTTGTGTTCTGTAGTAATGCCATTTAAAGAAGAGATTAAAAAGATGACTCTACATTTGTTATTGTTTTTTATACTTAAATACACCACAAATGGGAGGATATATGTTCCTCTCATTTGGCGGTATCGCCAATAGATAATAACAATATGACATAATTGTATATAATGCACCAGATATATTTTAGCCCTATTAGACCATCAAGATGAAGTGGACCATGAAACTTTGTGCCATGAATTGCATAAGATATCATTAGAGTGCATCTACATATTTAACTTCCTCCAAACAAAATTTTTAGTGCAAACAAATAAAGTGTAGTGCTTTAAAAAAAGTCCATACACATTGTTAACCATAAAGTACAGTTAATTTAGTGGTTCTCAACAATGTGATCCAGATGACAGGTGCTAGTGCTTGAATTAATTATGTGCCTCCATAGCAGTAGGATCCAAATGAAAGTGCTGGTGCTTCAGTGACTAGACTGTTTTCCAAAAACTGGTAATAGGGTTGGGATTGATTGAGTGGATTTTGAGTCCATTTTTAATCCAAAAAGGTCCAACTAGTTAATCTTTAATAATACCAGCCCATACCAGTGCCCCACCTCCACTTTGCGTGGAAGTGGAGCTCTGTGCTGTTACTGATCTAGCCACAGGCCCATCTATTTGGTCTGTCAAGAGTCACCCTCATCTCATCAGTCCATAAAACCTTTGAAAAATCCAAATATCTTCAGATATTTCTTGGCCCAGTCTTGACGTTTTAACTCTTGTTTAGTGGTGGTTAGATTTCAGCCTTCCTTACCTTGGCCATGTCTCTGAGCACTGAACACCTTGTACTTCTGGGCACTCCAGGTAGGTTTCAGTTCTGGAATATGACAGCACTGGAGGATAATGGGTTCCTGGTTGCTTCATGTTGATTCTTCTCAAATCTTTGGCAGTTCATTTGCATCTTTTTTTCTCAACATGTTTCTTGCGACCATGTTGACTATTTGCAACAAAACGTTTGATGGTTCTGTGATCACGTCCCAATATCTTAGCAATTTCAACAGTGCTGCATCCCTCTGAATTACTTTTTTCAATTTCGGACTTTTCAGAGTCAGTTAAATCTCTTTTTTTGGGCCATTTTGCCAAAGGAAAAGAAGCTGCCTAATAATTATGCACACCTTGATATATGGTGTTGATCATCTTAGGCCACACCCTCCCTCATTACACAAGTACACATCGCCTGATATGCTTAAAGCTGCGTTCTGTCCGAAATGTGACTTTTAACATAAAAATAATCCTTGAATACTCATGCCTCTTGCAGTGTAAAAAAGGTATGCTGTAAACCATGCAGTGTGGCGCAAGCGAGTACAATAGCTTGTACAAGCTGGTGATGCCCATTGCCTCATGGCATTGCAAACTCGGAAATTACATACATTGCTGCGGCCACTGAAGGAGGAGGAGGTGAAAAAAGATAAATGCAGAAATACAGTAAGTGAGCCGAAAGAAAAAAAAAATGGCAATTCGTTTTAAGGGTGCACAATGTGGGGTGAACTCCGCTTTAAGTCCAATAAGCATTCAAGTTTATACAGCTTGGAGTTGGAAAATATGGATACAAATTATGATTTGGTCAAAATACTCACTTGCCTTTTAATTGTGCACACAGTGAATTGACCATAAAGAAGGCATACTGACCACCAACATAAGGGGGCACAGACACTTACAACCAATGTAAACAAAGGCACGAACACTGACCACCAATGTAAGAGGGCACAGATGCTGACCATCAATGTGAGGTTGGAACAGATACTGACCACCAATGTAAAGGGGGCACGGCTTTGTACAATGTACCACTAATGTACGGATGGCACAGATGCTGGCAACCAATGTAAGGGGACACTACACTGACCACCAATGTAAAGGGGCACAAACATGGACCATCAATGTAAGGGAGGCCTAGACATTCACTGCCAATGTAAGGGGGCACAGACCCTGACCACCAATGTACGTTGCACAGAAACACTGACCACCAATGTAAAGAGTACACAGACATTGCCCACCAATGTAGGGGACACTACACTAACCATCAATGTAAGGGTGACAAAGACAAAAACAAAATATAGTACCACATAAAGTGTGCTTTACTTAGTAGAGGGGGGTATTGAAGACCATCAGTATTACTCCAATATCAAATATGCTGTTTACATAATGAGATTTTTATATTCCTCGCGTTGAATGATCCCTTTTTCGTGACTATGATCTGCTAAGAAAAGAAGTACATGTATGCACATGTGTGGCTGATAAAATGAAAAAGACTTGTAATAATAGGCAGCATATACAAAGCTAAACAACATACTTCTCTCCATGCCAGATGTGGTAAACATCTGTTACCATTCACATGCTATTAAGGAGATAAGCTATGGATCTGATAGCAGATTTATATCATCTACCACTGCTCTTTTTGTATACATAACAGCAATATGTAATGTAAGGAAAATAATCAGTTATGTAAGAAACATACTAATCATGTTTGCAATTTTTTTTTATATCATGCAAAAACTACAGATAAGCCGACTTTATCTGTTTTTGTAAGGAAATTGACATACTTAAAAAGTATGCAATATGTATTTGATTGCCAAATGCTGAATAAACAAAAAAAGATTTTTTTTAAACTTCCTAATGCATATTTGCTTTCTCAAGGAAATTGAGGAGCTAAGTGATCCAAAATACTTTACGTTAACATTTTAACATTTTGATGAGGTTCACATTGAGTCAACTGTTGCAGTCTTATTTCAATGCATTAAAGCAGTCCTTAACATACTACAAATGTCATGCAAGTGCTGGCAAATGGTGGATTTTCCTGCTTCTGCCTATTTGTCTTAGCATGTTTGATAGTGAAATCCTATAACCGTGTCATTGTAACTAATAGCTAGATTCACAAAGAGTTAAGCCGGCGTATCAGTAGATACGCCGTCGTAACTCTGAATCTAAGCCATCGTACATTTAAGTGTATTCTCAAATTGAGTTACACTTAAATGTAGCTAAGATACGACTGCCTGTGCCGTCGTATCTTAGCTGTCTAGTTCCGCCGGCCGCTAGGGGCGTGAACGCTGATTTATGCCTAGAATGCATAAATCAGCGAGATACGCCTATTCACGAACGTACACTTGCCCGTCGCAGTAAAGATACGCCGTTTACGTAAGGCATTTCAGGCGTAAAGTTAGTCGAACAAATAGCTGGCCTAGCCAATGTTAAGTATGGACGTCGTTCCCGCGTTGAATTTTGAAAATGTACGTTGTTTGCGTAAGTTGTCCGTGAATGGGGCTGGACGTAATTTACATTCACGTCGAAACCAATAAGTCCTTGCGGCGTACTTTGGAGCAATGCACACTGGGATATGTCCACGGACTGCGCATGCGCCATTCGTTAAAAACGTTAATCACGTCGGGTCATGGTTTATTTACATAAAACACGCCCACCTCTTCACAATTTGAATTAGGCGCGCTTACGCCGGCCCATTTACGCTACGCCGCCGTAACTTAGGAGGCAAGTGATTTGTGAATACAGCACTTGCCTTACGGCAAATACGATACGCTGCGCCGGCTCTAAAATACGCTGCCCTACCTGAATCCAGCTAACAATGTATAATCTGTCAGTTAACACTGTTAGCTAGCTCAAACCGGCCATGTAATTAGTCTAATGCATAAAATATAAGAATTAATTAGAAAAAAATTAATTGACCATAGAAAGCCAGTAGGAGTTATTGTTTCATTTTAAACCAGGGCTGGAGAAATGATTTGGAAATTTGGAAGCTAACTGGTTGCCATGGGTAACTTTTTTGTTATACATTTTTTTTAAATAATATTTTTTATAAAACCTTGTATCCTTCACTACTTTCAAGAAATAACAATCCCTATGAGTGCAAAGGTGATATTTTTTACAATTTAATTGCATCTAAATGTACTCTATTGTACCTTTAACAACTGTTATATCAAAACATACATTCAAACAAAACTATGACTGCATGTTATTTATTCAACAGATTTTTTTTCATAAAAAAAAAAAATCCTTTTATTACTAGTGTTGAGCAGAATATGCCATATTCGATTTCGCGATATATCTCGAATATATATTCGAATATTCGAGATATATTCGCTAAATTCGAATATTCGTGATATTTTATCGAAATTAAATGATTGCGATTTTTCGCTATTGCGAATGCGAAAATAATTGCGATTTTTTGATAACTGCGGTAGGAGCACTCTGATTGGCTCAGAATATTCGTGATATTTTATCGAAATATCGCAACATGCGAATGCGATATTTATTGCGCAATTTTGAGATATGCTGGAGGAGCGCTCTGATTGGCTCAGAATATTCGTGATATTTTATCGAAATATCGCAACATGCGAATGCGATATTTATTGCGCAATTTCGAGAAATGCTGTAGGAGCACTCCGATTGGCTCAGAATATTCGTTATATTTTATCGAAATATCGCAACATGCGAATGCGATATTTATTGCGCAATTTCGAGAAATGCTGTAGGAGCGCTCTGATTGGCTCACTCTGAAATCGAATATTCGAGATATTTTAACGCAATTTCACAAAATGCGAATGCGAAATTGATTGCAGATATTTCGAAAACTGCTGTAGCAGCACTCTGAAATCGAATATTTATGATATTTTAGCCAAAAAACATATTGCGATTGCGATTTTTCGATCGCGCATGCGCAATCGCGCGAACAACACGCGACCATTTCCTGGAGCCTTGCCAGTTTCCAACTTATGATCGCAACGCAATCGCAGAGCAAGATGGTTGGAAGCAATTTCACTGCATCTGAGGAAAAGATGCTGATTTGTGTAAGTATTTTGACCACTGTTATTTCATTATCTTCAACTGCATTTTAGTCTAGTTTAAAAGTTAGTATATATGATCAGATATTAGTATTTCACAAAAAATGTGTCTCCTGCTTTTACAAAACTACAAGTCCCAGCATGCCTGGACAGCTGCAGACACCCTGGTTGGCAAATGTGTATTTAGGCACTTTTCCTTGTTATTTAGCATAATGAATTTAACATTTTTTTGGACATAGGACGTATGCGAACGTCCTGACTTCAGTGTCCTCAAGGCCCAAGGACGTTCGAATACATATTGCCCTTTAGATGTTGCAGAACTACAACTTCCAGCATGCCTGGGAATGCTGGCACTTCTAGTATTGTAAGTTCTGCAGGCCCACATTTTTCAGGCCTTTATGCACGGGTCTCTAAACTGTGGCACCCTAGATGCAGCAAAAGTAAAATTCTTAGCATGCACTGACAGACCGTGGCTGATGGGAGTAGTAGTTTTGCAACAGCTGGAGGTGGACTGGTCTTGAAACCCAGAGTTAGGTAACAAACCCGTAGTGTTTTGCAACCATTCTGCCTCCAGCTGTTTTTTTTCTGTTGAAAAGCCTGTGGCGTGCAAAACACAACCCAAAAACTCCACCCGGTGCAAGGAAAAATTTGCACACACCTAAAGAGTGACATCACAAAAAACTGCGACGGTTGCATACGTCAGTGGTCCTCCGAAAAGGTCCCGTCTCTGACCCCCCGGGGCGTTAGGCTCCTGACAGAGAAAAGAGTTACTGTGGTCCATACAGCCGAAGCCATATGGACCCATCTCAGTCCAAGCAGCGCAATCGCGCGAACAACACGCGACCATTTCCTGGACCCTTGCCAGTTTCCAACTTTATGATCGCAACGCAATCACAGAGCAAGATGGTTGGAAGTAATTTCACTGTATCTGAGGAAAAGATGCTGATTTGTGTAAGTATTTTGACCACTGTTATTTCATTATCTTCAACTGCATTTTAGTCTAGTTTAAAAGTTAGTATATATGATCAGATATTAGTATTTCACAAAAAATGTGTCTCCTGCTTTTACAAAACTACAAGTCACAGCATGCCTGGACAGCTGCAGACACCCTGGTTGGCAAATGTGTATTTAGGCACTTTTCCTTGTTATTTAGCATAATGAATTTAACATTTTTTTGGACAGTGGAGGTGGACTGGTCTTGAAACCCAGAGTTAGGTAACAAACCCGTAGTGTTTTGCAACCATTCTGCCTCCAGCTGTTTTTTTTCTTTTGAAAAGCCTGTGGCGTGCAAAACACAACCCAAAAACTCCACCCGGTGCAGTGAAAAATGTGCACACACCTAAAGAGTGACATCACAAAAAACTGCGACGGGTACATACGTCAGTGGTCCTCCGAAAAGGTCCCGTCTCTGACCCCCCGGGGCGTTAGGCTCCTGACAGGGAAAAGAGTTAGCAACGCATATCTCCCCTATACGTGTATCCTGTGTTGTTAATAATATATTCATAATTATGCAAATGATAATGGCTGCTATATTTATGCAAAAAAGGTGGCGACCGAAATGGCAGGATATAAAATCTGTCATGTTACCCCTGTCATTGATTAATAAGGCGAGAATGCTTCCAATTGTTGAATAGCATACATTTACGTCATATATCCATAAGGCTGTCAACAGAAGTATTACAATATACTTTGTTCTTCATCTTGCAGAAGTTCCTGGAAACAGGGTACGACCAGCTCCGCAGGCAGCCAGACAAAAGGGCTGTGGTCAGCGCCCTAATCACTGACTTCGGCGGCCAACACGATCACAAGGCAATAGTCAAGAAGTGGTCTGACCTGAAGAGGCGCCACATGGATCAGGTCAGACGTCTTCGGGATAGATATCATCCTGGTAATTTATTGTTGACAGTTATGTTTTTTTTTTCAAAAGTGTATTTTGTGCGTGAACTCGAAAGAGAGAGGAGCCGGCCTGCAGGAGTTGGGAGGCCTCCCCCAGAGGCAATCTGCCACCTTTCTCCATGCCCCGGGTGGCAATGGCGGGTGTGAGGGGGTCCTCCCAACCCAACCTCGCATAGCACACCCACCGGGGGCGGGGCTGAGACCACCAAACTCAATTCACATGTAGCCGAGAGCGGGATCCGAACCCCTAGCTGCAGAGGTGAATCGCTTGTCAGCACAGTGGCAATCGCGTGGAGCCACCACAGCTCCTTTGGTGACAGTTATGTAAGGTCATATGTAATTCATGTAAGGTCAGATGTTGTTAACCAAGATGCCATGTTGTGCTAACATATATCACCACCAGCCAAGGTATTCATAGTACTGTTGAAAAAAGACATGGGACAGCAGACAGGAACACAGAAGTTATGTGGGAACATACTTTTCCCATTGCTTTGCATGGGACTTTAAAGAAAAACCCCGACCATGGCAAATGGGGGTGGGTAAGGGTTAAACCACCTATCCTATGTTTGTGGCTGACATATAAGTAACCTGTGTGCCAAGTTTCATGTAAATATCTTTAGCCGTTTGTACGTGATGCTGGAACATACATACATACATACATACATGCACACACACGTTGAGTTTTATATATATAGATTCCCACTAAATTCCTGTGTTAGGCGTGGGGTTGTTATAGTAATCCCGTGTGCTCCATCAGGCCCTTTTTTTAACATGAGATCGTCTGAACAAAACAAAGGAGACAAAAACAGCTCATTTTAACATGGTGGCATCCCAGCTCACGCTCAGTCCCCTGTAGTGCCCACAAGACCCTTTAATATAACATTGTCCCATTGGTTAACTGTCTATATAAATCAATTTGTATTCATATACAATACAGCAGAGTACACAGAATTTGCATACGTCATTAGAAAACATTTTTATAATATATGAACATTGTGTTATTATAGGAGCTCCAATACCAGTTGTGCGCGCCAAGCGCAGAAGGCGCCAGGCCGATGAGGAGGAGGAGGAGGATGCGGCAGAGGAGGATGCGGCAGAGGAGGAGATGGATGAGGAGGAGCAGCCAGGGCCCTCCCACTCCCCAACCCCAGCTCCTGTTGAGGAGCAAGCTGAGGAGCTTCCCCCCCCCCCACCCCAACTTCTCAAGCAGACGAGCAGGAGGAAGACAGCGGTCCTGTGAGCCTCGCTCAGGAAGGTAAATATGTGCACAATGATTAATAACATTTCAACAATAAAATGTAGATATAAAAATGGACAACATATAAAGCGCACCTGTCAGATTGTAGAACCATAATATGGTATTTATGCTAGAAGTATACAGGTAGTGCATAATTATTAGGCAAGTTGTATTTTTGAGGATTAATTTTATTATTGAACAACAACCATGTTCTCAATGAACCCCAAAAACTCATTAATATCAATGCTGAATATTTTTGGAAGTAGTTTTTAGTTTGTTTTTAATGTTGGCTATTTTCGGGGGATATCTGTGTGTGCAGGTGACTACTATTACTGTGCAGAATTATTAGGCAACTTAACAAAAAAATAAATAGATACCCATTTCAATGATTTATTTTTAACAGTGAAACCAATATAACATCTCAACATTCACAAATACACATTTCTGACATTTAAAAACAAAACAAAAACAAATCAGTGACCAATATAGCCACCTTTCTTTGCAAGGACACTCAAAAGCCTGATATCCATGGATTCTGTCAGTGTTTTGATCTGTTCACCATCAACATTGCGTGCAGCAGCAACCACAGCCTCCCAGACACTGTTCAGAGAGGTGTACTGTTTTCCCTCCTTGTAAATCCCACATTTGATGATGGACCACAGGTTCTCAATGGGGTTCAGATCAGGTGAACAAGGAGGCCATGTCATTACTTTTTTTTATTTAATACCCTTTCTTGCCAGCCACGCTGTGGAGTACTTTGACACGTGTGATGGAGCATTGTCCTGCATGAAAATCATGTTTTTCTTGAAGGATGGTGACTTCTTCCTGTACCACTGCTTGAAGAAGGTCTCTTCCATAATCTGGCAGTAGGACTGGGAGTTGAGCTTGACTCCATCCTCAATCCGAAAAGGCCCCACAAGCTCATCTTTGATGATACCAGCCCAAACCAGTACTCCACCACCACCTTGCTGGCGTCTGAGTCGGACTGGAGCTCCCTGCCCTTTACCAATCCAGCCACGGGCTCTTCCATCTGGCCCATCAAGACTCACTCTCATTTCAGCAGTCCATAAAACCTTAGAAAAATCTTTCTTGAGATATTTATTGGCACAGTCTTGACATTGCAGCTTGTGTGTCTTGTTCAGTGGTCGTCGTCTTTCAGCCTTTCTTACCTTGGCCATGTCTCTGGGTATTGCACACCTTGTGCTTTTGGGCACCCCAGTGATGTTGCAGCTCTGAAATATGGCCAATCTGGTGGCAAGTGGCATCTTGGCAGCTGCACGCTTAACTTTTCTCAGTTCATGGGCAGTTATTTTGCACCTTTGTTTTTCCACACGCTTCTTTTGTTTGATGATCACGCTTCAGAAGCTTTGCAATTTTAAGAGTGCTGCATCCCTCTGCTAGATATCTCTCTATTTTGGACTTTTCAGAGTCTGTCAAGTCCTTCTTTTGGCCCATTTTGCCAAAGAAAAGGAAATTGACTAATAATTATGCACACCTGATATAGAGTGTTGATGTCATTAGACCACACACCTTCTCATTACAGAGATGTACATTACCTAATATGCCTAATCGGTAGTAGGCTTTCGAGCCTATACAGCTTGGAGTAAGACAACATGCATAAAGAGGATGATGTGGTCCAAATACTCATTTGCCTAATAATTCTGCACTCCCGGGATGTGTTAGACACATAACAAGTGTATACACATGATAATGATTGATTAATAAGCAAAAAAAATATTTTATTTATTTGGTAACGTTCTTTGAAATCCAAATGTTTTTTTATTATATCCTAACAGCATCAAGAGAGATGATAAGGCAGAACACACTCATCAAAAAAACCCACCAGAGGATCCTGCGAAACCAACGCAAGATCCGCTACCTGACGCAACAAAATGCGCTGCTAGAGCAGCAGCAATCCGAAAATATTGCGGAAATGGAACGGATTCATAAACGCAATCAGAGTTATATCTGAATTTATTTTTTTATTAAAAAATCTTATTTTTTGGAAATGTTTCATTTCTTTTTGAGATAGATTTGTAGGTTTTTCAACACATCTAACTTCACATCAAACAAATCAACATCAACACATTTAACTTCATAATAAGAAAAAACATTTTATACTATTATTTTATTTAACAGTAACCTAGGACAAACTAAAGCACACGACACAGACACGACGAACACAAAATAAACTGTTGAAAAATGAACATAACAAAAGCAACAATATATATATATATATACAAAGAGAGAGAGAGGGAGAGCAAGAAAGAGAGAGAGAATGCAGATGAGCTCTTGCAGACAGCCCAATGGTTGCAGTATAAATGCCGCAAAACAGGGTTTAACATAAGGGTCATTGTTATAGTTACACTTGCTGTTTAGATCCGGTCTGGTAGCTTGTAGCGGAGGCTGTTGGTGGATCCGCTGTGCCAGAGAGGTCATGAAGCTTTACTCAGCATGGAGGCAGCAGCAGTAGTATTAAAATATAATATAACTAGACAATGCATTTCCTGAGGAAAATGCGAGTGGGAATGCTGAATAGCTTAATTGCTGAGCCCCTTGCCAAAGACATTCACCATAACCACTACACTATCTTTAGGACACACAGCTTCTTTCTCTATCTGCAAAGTATAGAGTATGCTGACTTCCTGGTCGCCCCTCCCCCCTCAATAGGTTTCCCCTCCCCCCAGGTCAGTGAGGAGGAATATTGCACTGAGGTCAGGAAAGTTATTTATGGAAAGAAATAACATTACAAACGCTTTTAATTCACAGATCTAATACATGATTTAAGCCTCCAAACAAAGCTTAATAAATCCTCAACCGTACATGCGATCGATACAACGACTACACCGTTTGAAATACACGGCCCTTGTAAACGCATCGATATGAAATTTATGTTGATAAACTTAAAAATGTGGCCATGTCTGCGATTTAGAAAAGAGCGTCTTTGTGAGTTCTGCAGCAACATTTTTTAGATAATTTAACATGAGAGTCTATGAGACATAATTTCTGGCTGTTGCTCCAATAACTAAAACTAAAATACGTATCGCAGAATTGATCACATTGCCAGAAACCAGACAAGCATAGCTACGTTTTGATATAAAAATTGTGTATGAAAAGTAGATCTTGTGGGCGTGAGAGCAATTTGTTTCCCCTTTTTCTAAAGATATTTTTAATTACAAAGATCTCCAATGTTAAGGTCACATGACAGACTCTAAATCCCCTCCATAGGATTACATTATAACCGATTGCATTTTTGTAAAAAATTCGCCAAACGTAAATTGCGTTTTCACCAAAAAATTGTAAACGATAACGATCTGAAAAGTCATAGCCGGATAGCTAAATATTTTGTGACCGCTTTAAAGTTTGTTTAGTGTCTGTAAGTGAAAGTATGAAGTAGCTGAAACTTTTGGCAGGGCATGTGAATTCAAAGGGGAAAAGGATGTTCTCATTGACTTCAATGTTAAAAAAAAGGGTCTAAAAGCTTAAAATTTATAAAAGTGTAAATAGTCGAAAAATACTTGAGGAAGTCCCATCATTAGCTGAACGAGACGAACATTTTTACAGTTGAATGGTCTCAATAGCTGAAAGTATGCCGAAGTTACGCAGAACCAAAAAACGTAAGGAATAATAAGATTACTAAATTTACGGATATCAATACTGGAAATGTTTATTAAAGCATTCACACTAATTAAGATTAATACATTTACGGGTATCCATACTGGGAATGCTTATTAAAGCATTCCCACTAAGTATCACACAGGCAGGATTTACAAGCAGTAGTGGTAATAGTACTAGATAGCATAAAAACACTTGGGGAATACTTTACAGCATCAGTAGTGGTCATAGTAGTCAATAGTTTACCAAAAAATTGGGACACAGGTGTCTTGACAGAGCTGTAATAGTAGTAGTAGACATTGACAATACAGTGTCAAATCACTCGGGCAAGAGGTGCCATGATGAACAGCAGCAGCAGCATCAGTAGTGGTAATAGTAGTATAGAGTGGCAAATAACTAGTGACATAGGTGTCTTGATTGAGCAGTAGTAGTAGTAGTAGACATTGACAATACAGAGTCATATCACATGGGCAGGAGGTGCCATGATGAACAGCAGTGTTAATAAGAGTATATAGAGTGTGATATAACTGCTGACATAGGTGTCTTGACTGGGCAGCAGAAGCAGCAGTAGTAGTATTAGCAGTAGTAGTTGATACAGAGTCATATCACTTGGGCAGGAGGTGCCATGATGAACAGCAGTGGTAATAGGAGTATATAGAGTGTGAAATAACTGCTGACATAGGTGTCTTGACTGGGCAGCAGCAGCAGTAGTATTAACAGTAGTAGTTGATACAGAGTCATATCACTTGGGCAGGAGGTGCCATGATGAACAGCAGTGTTAATAAGAGTATATAGGGTGTGAAATAACTGCTGACATAGGTGTCTTGACTGGGCAGCAGCAGCAGAAGCAGCAGTAGTAGTATTAGCAGTAGTAGTTGATACAGAGTCATATCACTTGGGCAGGAGGTGCCATGATGAACAGCAGTGGTAATAGGAGTATATAGAGTGTGAAATAACTGCTGACATAGGTGTCTTGACTGAGCAGCAGCAGTAGTAGTATTAGCAGTAGTAGTTGATACAGAGTCATATCACTTGGGCAGGAGGTGCCATGATGAACAGCAGTGGTAATAGGAGTATATAGAGTGTGAAATAACTGCTGACATAGGTGTCTTGACTGGGCAGCAGCAGCAGTAGTATTAACAGTAGTAGTTGATACAGAGTCATATCACTTGGGCAGGAGGTGCCATGATGAACAGCAGTGTTAATAAGAGTATATAGGGTGTGAAATAACTGCTGACATAGGTGTCTTGACTGGGCAGCAGCAGCAGCAGCAGAAGCAGCAGTAGTAGTATTAGCAGTAGTAGTTGATACAGAGTCATATCACTTGGGCAGGAGGTGCCATGATGAACAGCAGTGGTAATTGGAGTATATAGAGTGTGAAATAACTGCTGACATAGGTGTCTTGACTGGGCAGCAGCAGCAGCAGAAGCAGCAGTAGTAGTATTAGCAGTAGTAGTTGATACAGAGTCATATCACTTGGGCAGGAGGTGCCATGATGAACAGCAGTGGTAATAGGAGTATATAGAGTGTGAAATAACTGCTGACATAGGTGTCGTGACTGGGCAGCAGAAGCAGCAGTAGTAGTATTAGCAGTAGTAGTTGATACAGAGTCATATCACTTGGGCAGGAGGTGCCATGATGAACAGCAGTGGTAATAAGAGTATACAGAGTGTGAAATAACTGCTGACATAGGTGTCTTGACTGAGCAGCAGCAGTAGTAGTATTAACAGTAGTAGTTGATACAGAGTCATATCACTTGGGCAGGAGGTGCCATGATGAACAGCAGTGTTAATAAGAGTATATAGAGTGTGAAATAACTGCTGACATAGGTGTCTTGACTGGGCAGCAGAAGCAGCAGTAGTAGTATTAGCAGTAGTAAGTGATGCAGAGTCATATCACTTGGGCAGGAGGTGCCATGATGAACAGCAGTGTTAATAAGAGTATATAGGGTGTGAAATAACTGCTGACATAGGTGTCTTGACTGATCCAGAGGAGTCATGGGAGAAAATCATGTGGTCAGATGAGACCATAATATAACTTTTTGATCATAATTTCACTAACCGTGTTCGGAGGAAGAATAATGATGAGTACCATGCCAAAAACGCCATCCCTAATGTGAAGCATGGTTCATGCTTTGGTGGTGTTTTTCTGCACATGGGACAGGGTGACTGCACTGTATTAAGGAGAGGATGACCGTGGCCATGTATTGCGAGATTTTGGGCAACAACCTCCTTCCCTGAGTTAGAGCTTTGAAGATGGGTCGAGGCTGGGTCTTCCAACATGACAATGACCCAAAGCACACAGCCAGGATAACCAAGGATTGGCTCTGTAAGGAGCATATCAAGGTTCTGGCGTGGCCTAGCCAGTCTCCAGACCTAAACCCAATAGAGAATCTTTGGAGGGAGCTCAAACTCCGTGTTTCTCAGCGAGAGCCCAGAAACCTGACTGATGTAGAGAAGATCTGTGTGGAGGAGTGGGCCAAAATCCCTCCTCCAGTGTGTGCAAAGCTGGTGTAAAACTACAAGAAAGGTTTGACCGCTGTAATTGCAAAGAAAGCCTACTGTACCAAATATTAACATTGATTTTCTCAGATGTTAAAATAGTTATATTCAGCACTGTAAATACATCAGGTCCGGGGCTCCATCAGGGAATGCATGACAAGGGACCCTTCAGCGCCCTGAACCGACGACGGGTGCCAGAAAGTCACCGCCGATCCAGGACTCATTCATCTTTATGAATGTGAGTCTGTCCACGGAGTCTGTGGACAGACGGGTCCTCTTGTCCGTGACCACCCCACCTGCCGCGCTGAATGTCCGCTCAGATAGTACGCTGGAGGGGGGGCAAGACAATAACTCCAGCGCATACTGAGCGAGCTCGCGGCAGGTGTCCAATCTGGCAACCCAGTACTCCATGGGGTCGTCGGTGCTCATACTGTCAGAAGCACCGACGGACGCCATGTAGTCTGCCACCATGTGGGCCAGCCGCTGGTGGTGACTGCTGCTGCTGCTGGTGCTGGTACTGGGTCGCTCGGTTTGGAAGAACATCCTCATCTCATCCATTAGGTCCCCTGCTCGGCTGCTGCTGGGTGCAGCCACCTGCTGGGTGAGATGAGGGGGGACAACTGGAGGCCGGGGAGTTGCCTGCTCCAACCGGCTGACAATGCCTGCCTGCAGTTCCTCCATCCGGTGCTGCCTCCGGCTGGCTGGGATGAACTGCTCCAGTTTCCCCTTGCACCTGGGATCCAAAAGGGTGGCCATCCAGAAATCATCCCTCGCCTTGATGGTCTTAACCCGGGGGTCCCTCCTGAGGCATCTCAGCATGTGGGCAGCCATGGGGAAGAGCACAGCCCACTGTGACTCCTCACTGCTGGCCAGGTGAATGAGGTCCGACTCTTCATCCCTGAGGCGCTGCTGGTCACGCTCAGAGATGCCCAACCCCCGGACTATCGGTGCCCCCAACACCGGCTCTCCCTCCTGACCAGGCCCTGACTCCGGGACGACACCAGCAACCACCTCCTCCTCATCATCATCATCCTCCTCCTCGTCCTGGCCCTGGTCTCGGTGGAGCATTGCTGACTCCTCCTGCTCCACCAAGGCACTCTCCCCAGCTTCGAGCAGGCGATCTAGTGTCCTCTCCAGCATGAACACTATTGGCAGCACGCTATTGAGGCCGACGTGCTCACTGCTGACCATCTTGGTCGCCTGCTCGAAGGAGGACAACACTTGGCAGACCTGTTTTATCTGCCCCCACTCCGCACAGGCGATGAAAGGGAGTTGTGGTGAAGCCCTCTCAGTGCGTAGTTCCATCAGGTACTCCCTCACCGCCCTTTGCTGCTCCCACAACCTCTTCAGCATGTGGAGGGTGGAGTTCCACCGCGTCACACTGTCCACAATCAGCCTGTGAAGGGGCAGACTGTACTTCCGCTGCAACTCGGACAGGGACGCGGTAGCGGTTGGGGAGCGCCTGAAGTGGCTGGCAATCCTACGCGCCTTTGCCACAATGTCACTCAACCCGGGATAAGTGCGCAGGAACTTCTGCACCACCAGGTTGAGGACATGTGCCAGACAGGGCACGTGGGTCAGACTGCCAGCACTGAGGGCGGCGAGTAGGTTGCTGCCGTTATCGCAGACAACCATACCTGCCTGGAGCCTTCGGGGTGTCAGCCACTTCTGGACCTGAGCCTGAAGTGCTTTCAGCACTTCTTCTCCAGTGTGTCTCCGGTCCCCTAAACTAACAAGCTGGAGCACGGCCTGACAGCGCACGTGCCCCACACTTGAGTAGCTACGGGGGCGCTTGCTGGGAGGCTCAGCAGCTGCGGAGACAGTGGCTTGAGGGAGACCAGCAGTTCTCCCCTGGACACCCCGGGGCGGCACCACAAGATCGGTTGCCGCCGATCCCTCACCGACGCCTCGGAGGGAAACCCAATGGGCCGTGAAGCTGATGTAGCGCCCCTGCCCATGCCTGCTGGTCCAGCCATCCATTGTCAGATGAACCCTGTCGCTGACAGCGTGATCCAGCGACAGGGTTACATTCTGCACAATGTGCTGGTGTAGGGCAGGGACACCAGTCCTGGCAAAGAAATGGCGGCTGGGGACACGCCATTGGGGTTGGGCCTGCTCCAACATCTGCCTGAAGGGGTTGCTGTCAACTATGTTGAAGGGCAGAAGATGTTGGGCAATAACCCTTGCCAGGAGCCCATTGAGGGAACGCACACGTCGGTCTCCAGGGGGGAAGGGAGTGGTGCGGTCAAAGGCGTCTGAAATTGACGCCTGGCGCCGGACGGCAGTGCGGGACACAGACGCGGAGGGTGCTGTGGAAGTAGAGGTCTGGCTGCCGGTACCAGTACCTCTACTAGAGGGAGCGGGGGGGCATGACCTGCTGGAAAGAGATGAAGATGTGGCAGTGGCTGCTGTACCCTGCTCACTTGTGGTGGTGGCGCTGCTACCACCACCACGCTTCATCTCGTCAAACACCGCCCAGTGGTTTATCCTCAGGTGCTGGTTCAGGGCTGTGGTACCCACCCGAGCCAAACACTTCCCTCTCTTCACCCTCACTTTACAAATCCGGCAGATGGCCACGGTAGGGTTGTCTGCCACCAGGGTAAAGTAGTTCCAGACAGGTGACTTCAGCACCGCCCTCCTGTCAGATGGGGTGACGCTTACTTGCACCTGCTGGGACTCGGTGCGCACAGGTGGAGCTGCCTGCTGCTGCTGCTGCTGCTGCTCCTCCTGACACCTCCTGCTGCCATCACCAGTGGAGACCCTGACGATGGTCTCCCTGGTGGTGACCTGGCGCACCGTTTCACCAGGGTGCCTACCTTCCCCGTCGTCACTGACGTAGTGAGCCGACGCGTCAGATGGCAACCATGATGGGTCACCCTCTTCGCCCCCAGAGATGTCAGACCAAGGGCTGAGATGTGTTGGTCTGAGGGAACCAACTGACATGGAGCCTCTAGCCTGGCTCCGCTGTCCCCTCACCCACGCCTGGGTCTGACTAGGTGCTGCTGTTTCCTGCACCAAAACAGCAGCACCAGTTTGAAGGGATGTCTCTGGGATACTGCCAGCAGGTATCCCATCCTCCTCATCCATCCCTTCAAAAAGGTCCTGACCATCAGGACAGAGCTGAAGGTCTGCCTGATGCATGGCCTCCCCCAAGATATCCCTCTCACTGTCGCTGTCGAACAGTAAGATGCTGGACTCTTGGGGGCTGGGGGGGTACTACAGGCACCGGTGTAATGGTGGTACTACTGTGAGTCGGGACCGACGACTCAGTGGCACTGCTGTGCCCCATGTAGTCCACCACTACTTCAGCCTGAGATGGCAATATCGGGCGGCTGCCCGATGGGAAGAACTCCCGGATCAGGCGGACTCCCCTTGCACCCGATCCTCTACCACTAGTAGGGGCACGAGAGGTACCCCGTGCTGGCAGCGACCCAGCACTGGGAGTAACTCCCCTACCCCTGCTGCCACGGCCACGGATGCCGCTCATAATTGCTGATGTGTGTGGGGGGGGTAAACTTTATTGGGGGGGGGAAATGTGAGGAAAATGTGTTTTTGTGTTTTTTTTACAAGACAGGCACGCAGACAAAGACGTACACAGACAGCTACTAAACTATAAGAAAAGTAGTACACCAAAGACAAGGACTACAAAATTAAAGAAAAAAAAAAAAGCACTAAACAAACACTAACTTTTTTTTTTTTTTTTTTAAACACAAAACACAGACACTAAACACACACTAAGCTAAGCTAGATGAAATAAATGTACACTAACAGTGTGTACACTTACTACACAAAATTTAACTAAACTGAACACAAAACTTAGCTTTTAGAAAAGCTCTTTAGGAAAAACTAAGCAAAATGTGCACTGAAATGACTAGCAAATATCACTGAACAGCGAAGCTGCAAGATCAAACAGTAACACAAGATGAACAAAACTTAGCTTTGAAAAAAGCTCTTTTAGAAAGCTCAGCAAAATGTGCACTGAAATCACTAGCAAATATCACTGAACAGCGAAGATGCAAGATCAAACAGTAACACAAGATGAACAAAACAGCACAAAACAGCACAAAACGTAGCTTTGAAAAAAGCTCTTGGGTCTATTGCTTTGAAAATGAAATGGTGCTGGGAGTGAGCTTATATAATGTCCGTGCAGGCAGGTTCCTATTGGTTGCTAACCTCTGACGAGTGTGGAAGGAGAACTCTGATTGGCTCTGATGCAAAAGGGCGGAGAAAATAATCGCGCAATATTCCTATTGCCGAATATTCGCATTGCGAATATTCGGCAATATAAAATGATCGCTTCAGCTACTCGGCCCAAGGTCTCTAATCATACCAGCAATGCTTTTAGACGTCTATGGAGATCACTAGGATGTGATCTGTTTTAAAAATGAAACTGTAAAAATCGCTCTGATGCGGAAGATAGGGGCGAAGAAAATAATCGCGCGATATTGCGTTTGCCGAATAATCGCATTGCGATTTTTCGGGAAAATTCAATGAACGCTTCAGCTACTCGGCCCAGGGTCTCTAATCATACCAGCAATTCTTTTAGACGTCGATGGAGATATCTAGGATGTGATCTGTTTTAAAAAAAAAAAATTAAAAAATCGAATATTCGGAATTGCGAATATTCACCGCGAAATTCGAAATATAGCGCTGTGACGAACGCGAGTGTCAGATCTCCGCCCTCCGCGCCAACTTGCGACGAAGGACAGGCCGACCTCACACCACGCTGTCACTTACGTAACAATGCCACTCTCAGCTGCGCCCAGCACAAAGATTTCCCAGCTTGCGGGACCACAATCTAAGTGCTAGTAGCCTGAGAGCGATTGTCACTGGGCTAATGACACAATTAACCCTTTAACTGCCACCACCAACATTGATAAGGAAGCGTTGGTACTCCCGTCAATTAGCAATACCAATTAGGATTTTAGAATAAGCGTCTGCTCAGAGGCCTTACTCTACACCAGTAGCGCTCTTCAAAAGGCAGAGGTTCGTTCATAGCTTGCATTAAGAGTTTTAGAGACAAGGTTAACACTTTTCAACATAAAAGGTTTATTACGAAAAGGGCAAACTTGGTGCAATAAAGTGTTACAGAAAAATATGTTTTAAAGAGATAGCGACAATATACAGCGACAAAGTAATAGGGTAGAATTGAAGAAGAAGAATACTTGCAATTAATGTCCAAGGTTGATCAGAGTTCGATCGATGAACTGGGTAATCGGTTCTCAAACTTGGCAGATGCTCTTGCTTGGATGGTAAAAGGAGAACTCCCTTGACTTGGCATCTCCTCTTTTCTGTCCCATCAAAAAGGGGTGTTGACACGACCAGTAACCAATTGTCTGGTCATCTGATTTAGGGGCTGGTTACTGGGAGGGTCCACATTCACGCCCATAACCCAGGTACACTTCGTGATACATATTCATATCTCTGCAGTTCTAATAGTTACAGACTACCAACATCCGTGTTATTGTAGAGCGTGATATTTGCTTTAAGAAAAGTCCAAACGTGACAAGTCTACCATGGTTAATCTACCTATGATGAATAAATGGGGCCAGGGTGCCTTCCGTATGATTGATCATATTCATGTCTGGGCTCGAAACGTTACAAATTATCTGAGGAAACTAAATATGTCTGTTGTTGGGCTGTGCTATGAGTTAGCTGGAAGTTATGAAACATGTGTAACGTTCATACTTATTCCTTAGTCTTCAGCGTTTATGAGTCTAAGGCATTTACGACAGGGGTCTGTGGACTCTCTGAGGTGAGAGGACGACAGTTTTACGACAGGCCAGGAACCCTGCCAGGAGACATTAAGAAACCTGGGTTGCTCTGTTTCTCGGAGGAGATAACAGATCTTTTGAAGTAGAATGCCTATGAATTCCTGAGAATAAGGGAGGGAGGGAGTGAGTTTCTTTCCACTGCTTATACTGTTTTAAAACAACATGGCTGCTGTATGGTTCTTACACAACAGCTAGTCGCGTGTCCAGCGCGCAATATCGTTACACCTCCCCCCTTAGGTGGTTGCATGGGAGGGAACTACAATTTCCCTCCTGACGCAACCGACTCCGGCGGGCTCGGCTTGTCGTGACAGCCCATCAGCATTTCCATGGGCACTGCCTTTCTTATGCTGGATGGTGAAATCGTATTGCTGCAGAATTAAGCTCCACCGAAGTAGTTTGCCATTCTCCCCAGCAACACGATTTAGCCAGCTCAAGGGATTGTGATCGGTGATCACAGTGAAATGCCGTCCATAAAGATACGTTTGTAACTTCTGGAGAGACCACACGATCGCAAGACACTCCTTTTCGATCGTGGCATAAGCTACTTCCCTGGGAAGCAGCTTCCGGCTCAGGTAGAGGATGGGATGCTCCTCTCCGGCATCATCCACTTGGCTCAGGACTGCACCCAATCCATAGGCAGAGGCATCCGTCTGCACTAGAAAACGGCGGGTGAAGTCGGGAGCCTGTAGCACAGGGGCGCTGGCCAGCGCCTCCTTCAAGGCCTGAAATGCCTGCTCACATTCTGGTGTCCAAGACACCACCTTGGGCAGTTTCTTTTTGGTTAGGTCAGTCAGAGGTTTGGCCAGGCTGCTATAGTTACCTACAAACTTCCTATAGTAGCCAGCGGTCCCCAAGAAAGACATAACCTGTTTTTTGGTTTGGGGGATAGGCCAGGCCAGGATGGCCTCAACCTTTCCTGTCTCGGGTTTCAGGGTGCCTCCTCCTACCTGGTGTCCCAGGTAATGCACATCATTCATGCCGATCTGACACTTACTGGGTTTGACAGTCAGGTTGGCATCGGTCAATCGGTCCAGGACCTGTGACAGGTGCATCAGGTGTTCTTCCCAGGTAGGGCTGAACACAGCGATGTCATCCAGGTAGGCTACGGCAAAGGGTTCCAGCCCCTCCAGTAAATCATTCATGACTCTCTGGAAGGTAGCTGGGGCATTCTTCATCCCAAACGGCATGACGGTAAATTCGAACAAGCCGAATGGGGTGATGAAAGCCGACTTTTCCCGAGCCTCAGGGGCCAGAGGAATTTGCCAGTACCCCCTGCTCAGATCCATGATTGTTATATAGTGGGCGGCCGCCAGCCTATCTAACAACTCATCAATCCGGGGCATGGGGTAGGCATCTGCAGTGGTGATGGCATTCAGCTTCCGGTAGTCCACACAGAACCTGGTCGTCCGATCCTTTTTGGGGACCAGGACTACTGGGGATGCCCAGGCACTGTGGGACTTCTGAATCACCCCCAGCTGCAGCATTTCCTCCACCTCCCTTTTCATGTCAGCCAGCACCTCCAAGGAGACACGATAGGCCGACTGTTTAATGGGTGGATGTGTCCCGGTGTCCACCTGGTGGATAGCGAGGTGCGTCCTCCCAGGTTTCCCTGTAAACCTGCTACCATGTACTGCCAGCACTCTCTTTAGCCCAGGTACCTGGGTGGGGGTTAGTTTGGAGTTAATCAGGAGTTCTGAGTCTACCTCCCTGCTGTCAGCTAGCAGGTCTAAAAGTGGATCAGCCTCCTCAGGCTCCGGCCTGCTGCAGACTGGCATGACATAGGCCGTGCGCTCATGATGGGCTTTGAGCATGTTCACATGGATGGCCCTCTGCCGTCTACTCCCTTCCCCCAACCTTACCAAGTAGGTGACATCATTCAGGCGCTGGGTGATGGTGTACGGGCCTTCCCATGCAGCTTGGAGTTTGTTCTTCCGCAGGGGAAGCAGAGCATACACCTGCTGACCAACATTGAAGGTCCGCTC
This sequence comes from Rana temporaria, assembly GCF_905171775.1. NCBI lineage: Eukaryota > Metazoa > Chordata > Amphibia > Anura > Ranidae > Rana > Rana temporaria. The sequence continues at coordinate 147,447,508 of NC_053493.1, forward strand.
TCTAGCATTACGGTCATACCACTGTTTCTGGTTGGTCTGGGCCTTGGTCATGTTTTCCCGTACAATTCCCACCAGCGTCTCCATTTTATCTCTGAATTTTAGAACGTAATCCACAACTGAGACCTCTGGGTCGGCAATCTTGCCCTCCCAGGTCTCACGGATTAGGTCCAGGGGCCCTCTTACCCTCCGTCCATACAGAAGTTCAAACGGCGAAAAGCCTGTGGACTCCTGAGGCACCTCTCTGTAAGCAAACAGCAGATGAGGCAGATATCGTTCCCAGTCCTTGCCCTGGGAGTGCACAAAGGTGCACAACATTTGTTTCAGGGTGCCATTGAAACGCTCACACAAACCGTTGGTTTGTGGATGATAAGCACTGGCCACGATATGCGTCATCTGTATTTTCAGACAGAGAGCTTGCATCAAGTCAGACATAAACTGAGGTCCTTGATCGCTAATGAGTTCGGCTGGGAACCCCACTCTTGTGAAGATTCCCAGCAGAGCATCAGCAACCTTGTCTGTCCGGAGGCAGGAGAGAGCCACTGCCTCTGGATACCGTGTGGCATAGTCGACAACTGTCAGGATAAAACGTTTGCCTGAACTGCTAGGGATGGCCAAAGGCCCAATGATATCCACCGCCACCCTCTTAAAAGGTTCGTCAATCACAGGCAAAGGTTTTAGCGGAGCCCGCTGTACATCCCCTACCTTGCCAACTCGCTGGCAGGTAACACAGGACCGACAGTAGTCAGCTATGTCAGTGCGCATCGTAGGCCAATAAAAGTTATGCATCAACCGCCCTCGGGTCTTAGTAATTCCCAAGTGCCCTGCTAGGGGAATCTCATGAGCCACTTTTAGCAGCTGTCCCCTAAATTGACTGGGTACAACTAGCTGCCTGCTTCTTGTGTCAGATTCATTCCCCTCTGCAGGCAAACCTTCTCTGTACAGTTTCCCTTTCTCCCAGTAGAGCTTTTGTTTGCAATTCTCTGCAGGGGGGCGATCAGCTGAACTCCTGAGCTGTGCTAGTGTTTGGTCTGTCTGCAGTGCTGTTTCAAAGGCGGTACCACAAGTCCCAGCCAGCAGTCCTGTGGCAAACAAGGACGGCTGCTGAGGCTCAACAGAGGTGGAGTCCGCTGGGTCAGAACAGGGAGAGGGCCCAGAGACCTCCTCCTGCTGTTCTGCGATCAGGGCCTGCACCTCGGCCGCCTTGGCAGCACTGCGAGTGACCACTAAAACTGGCAATGCATTATCATCAACATCAACATCAGCATCATCACATTTAACATTTATCATTGCAGCATCATTGGAACCTGTATCAGTTACCTTCCCAAGCAAGGGGGTCTCCTCTCCTGTTTCTGAATAAGGAGGACCTTGCACTTCAACTTCACCCTCCCCCTCCCTCTGTCCATCCACAGGTTGCCCAGATATTACCCCAACATCTGTACACAGTACCTTGGTAGGTCCAGAGAGTTCCGTGGGAGCATCCTGGGTGCTCTTAGCAGGGACGTAGTAAGAAACAAGGGTACCTAAATCAGCACCCAACAACACAGCAGTAGGGATCTCCTCTGAGACGCCCACCTCTCTCATCCCACTCCCAGCACCCCAATCGATGAAAACATAGGCACGGGGCACACAGGAAAGGGTTCCCCCCACTCCAGTGAGGGTAAGAAACTTCTCTGGGATGATGTCTGTTTCTTCTATCACCTCTGGTCTGACCAACGTAACTTCTGCTCCAGTGTCACGCAACCCTATTACAGTCCGGTGGCCTACGGTGACAGGCTGCAAGTTGGCATTGGTTCCTGGAGGTTTCCCACTGACGCACAGTACAGCAGAAGGGTTGCTGGCCGGATGGCCAGGTGATGTCAGCTTCTTCTGCTCAGGGCACTGTGCCTTGAGATGTCCGGCTTTCCCGCAGGTGTAGCATGTGCGATTATTAGTCAGGAATGCCTTGGCACCAGGAACTGCAGGTTCCATCTGCTGAGGGACTTGGTTGGCAGGTGGAGGAGGGGTTGCCATGTGAGATTTCCCTCCTTTCCAGCCGTTCGGAGGAGCCTTGCGATGGTCAGATACCCGAGAGTGGATATAGGTATCTGCCAGTTCTGCTGCTACTTTAGCCGAGTTTGGCTTTCGCTCCAGCACAAACTGTCTGACGTCTGTAGGACAGATGTGCAAAAGTTGATCTTCAATCATAAGATCTTCCAGGGACTCAAAAGAATCAGCTTTCAAGCCTTTAGTCCACTGCCGGAATGTGGTGCGTAAGCGACTTTCCACATCCAGGTATGAGTCCCCAGGCCCTTTTTGCAAGGACCTAAAACGCTTCCGGTAAACTTCCGGGGTTAGCTGAAACTTTTGGATGATCGCAGCCTTTAGGGCCTCATAATCATTGCCCTGCTCTTCAGACAGTTCAACATAAGCATCCAGGGCCTTGCCTCGTAGCCCTGGCGTCAGGTACCGGGCCCATTGTGCTGGGGGCAGATGGTACTGACGGCAAGTTTTTTCAAACGACAGTAGATACACGTCAATGTCACTGTCCTTTTCCATAACAGGAAATTTGGCTGCCGGAGCTACTGGCAGAGCGGCATCCCTGTGCTCTAGGGATCCGGGGTTCTGAACCTGTCGCTGCTGCTGGAGCCTAGTCATCTCCAGTTCGTGTCGACGATCAGCTTCCCTCTGCGCAGCCTCCCTCTCAGCCCTGCGCTCCTCTCTCTCAGCCTGACGCTCGAGAAACTGCAGGTACATCACAGGATCCGTTTCCCTGAGGCGTTGTAGCATTTCCTGCATTTGAGGAGAGTCCATGCTGGTTGCAAGCAATGGGGTGTTGGCCTGCTCATGCGGTGGCTTGGGGATAACAATCCGTGGTATTCCAGTGTCAGTCTCTGCTGGCCTATCCGGTGAGGCCGCCTCTGAACCACTGGGCTCTGGAGTAGCGGAACCCCTTTCTGGTCCGGTTCCCTCCAGGTTCTGGTTTGCCTGGATATCAAACTCCTGTAGGGCATGTATCAAGCCTTCACGATTTTTGCCATTAATGTCAATTCCTCTTCCTGCGCACTCAGCAGTTAGGTCATTTTTGTTCATCTTTTTATATGCTGATAACCCAGACATGTTGCAAGCAGAAAAGATAGAACAGAAAGCAGAGGTAGGAAAAAGGGGTAGGAAGGAGCTGTTGCTGTATGTCTCTCTTTAACACAAAAAAAAAAAAAAAATATATGCACCAGCTTGTCTCTAAGGACTGTTTCCAAAAAGGTTACAATCCTTCAGTGCAGATCTAATTCCTTACAATGCACTGAATGCTCTTAATGCAAAGCTATCCCGCTACGCTGCCAGCCAATATGTGACGAACGCGAGTGTCAGATCTCCGCCCTCCGCGCCAACTTGCGACGAAGGACAGGCCGACCTCACACCACGCTGTCACTTACGTAACAATGCCACTCTCAGCTGCGCCCAGCACAAAGATTTCCCAGCTTGCGGGACCACAATCTAAGTGCTAGTAGCCTGAGAGCGATTGTCACTGGGCTAATGACACAATTAACCCTTTAACTGCCACCACCAACATTGATAAGGAAGCGTTGGTACTCCCGTCAATTAGCAATACCAATTAGGATTTTAGAATAAGCGTCTGCTCAGAGGCCTTACTCTACACCAGTAGCGCTCTTCAAAAGGCAGAGGTTCGTTCATAGCTTGCATTAAGAGTTTTAGAGACAAGGTTAACACTTTTCAACATAAAAGGTTTATTACGAAAAGGGCAAACTTGGTGCAATAAAGTGTTACAGAAAAATATGTTTTAAAGAGATAGCGACAATATACAGCGACAAAGTAATAGGGTAGAATTGAAGAAGAAGAATACTTGCAATTAATGTCCAAGGTTGATCAGAGTTCGATCGATGAACTGGGTAATCGGTTCTCAAACTTGGCAGATGCTCTTGCTTGGATGGTAAAAGGAGAACTCCCTTGACTTGGCATCTCCTCTTTTCTGTCCCATCAAAAAGGGGTGTTGACACGACCAGTAACCAATTGTCTGGTCATCTGATTTAGGGGCTGGTTACTGGGAGGGTCCACATTCACGCCCATAACCCAGGTACACTTCGTGATACATATTCATATCTCTGCAGTTCTAATAGTTACAGACTACCAACATCCGTGTTATTGTAGAGCGTGATATTTGCTTTAAGAAAAGTCCAAACGTGACAAGTCTACCATGGTTAATCTACCTATGATGAATAAATGGGGCCAGGGTGCCTTCCGTATGATTGATCATATTCATGTCTGGGCTCGAAACGTTACAAATTATCTGAGGAAACTAAATATGTCTGTTGTTGGGCTGTGCTATGAGTTAGCTGGAAGTTATGAAACATGTGTAACGTTCATACTTATTCCTTAGTCTTCAGCGTTTATGAGTCTAAGGCATTTACGACAGGGGTCTGTGGACTCTCTGAGGTGAGAGGACGACAGTTTTACGACAGGCCAGGAACCCTGCCAGGAGACATTAAGAAACCTGGGTTGCTCTGTTTCTCGGAGGAGATAACAGATCTTTTGAAGTAGAATGCCTATGAATTCCTGAGAATAAGGGAGGGAGGGAGTGAGTTTCTTTCCACTGCTTATACTGTTTTAAAACAACATGGCTGCTGTATGGTTCTTACACAACAGCTAGTCGCGTGTCCAGCGCGCAATATCGTTACAAGCGCGATTTCTCGAATATGCTATATTCGAGTCGAATATTCGCAATGCGAATATTCGTGAGCAACACTATTTATTACATATAATTATACATCAACTCCTCCTTCCACTGGGGCTACGTAAGATTGGTTTCATATTAGGTATAACCAAGGCTTTTTTTTTCAGGGGGAACTTGGGGGAACTCAGTTCCACCACCTCTGGCACAGACCCTTTGGTGCCTGCTCACCACAATCACTTGTAAACACAGAAGTCTGGTTTCTGTGTTTACAAGTCATAGCTCTGCACTCTGTGTGTAACCCTCCTGAACTCTGCACTCTGTATGTAATGCAATCCTGGTATTTAATGCCCTTTTAAGACCCTTCTACTGTTTGTGAAATCTGAACGGGGTCGTGGTTGAGTTCCTGCACCTATTTTCTGAGAAAAACAGCTCTGGGTATAACAGAGAGCAGTCTAGCCGCAAAAGCTGTAAACACTGGATCAAGCAGCAAAACCCTAATAGCTGTATAATAAAGTCTTGCTAACGCAGTCAAGTTGCAATAGCTGTATAATGAGGCCTGGATCAAGCAGTCAAGCAGCAGTAGCTTTGCAGTAAGAGCTGGACTTAGATTGCAAGTAGAAAAAAACTTGTTGGTAGGTGCAGCGTATTGACATCATTGAGAAGACTCAGGAATGCTGACAGCATCAACCATGATGAGCAAAGTGCAGCCTGGATGGTCTGACCAAAATGGGAAGCTTCCTGAAGAGTAGACGTAGTCCCTACCCTCTCCCTACTCCACCAAAACCTTCCCTATAGCTGCCACTGTCCCAGACAGACGGGGAACCTGTCCCTAACCTGTCAACTCTCATAAGCGCACCAAACCCAGGGGTTAGAGTCTTAAACAGACTCTGCCTAACCTAAGATGGCTGTCTAAATCAAATGAAACATGTGAATTCAACCGGATCACTGCACAAGTAGTTGGTCGCCTTTACAGAGAGCCAGAAGAGGTCCAGTTGGTCCTATGTTTGAATTACTGGGCATAGAATTAACAGTGACCTCAGATCCTATGTTGATCAGGCAAGGGACTTCTTGATCATTGACTAGGGTGTTAATCACTTAATCACTTAATCAGTTATGAGTAAGCACTGAGCATCAGTGCAAAACGTCAGCTGCGTATCCCGTTTTCGTTTTTTTGCTGTGGATTGTAGTGTATTACATTTTTCACCATTAAAGGACATTTTAGAAAGTTTTTCCAGGAGTGCGGCTGTCCAAATATTTCTCTCTTTTGTTCTGTGTTAATCACTAAACATGGTGTGCCCATAGCTTCTGATCTAATGGCACCTTGTGTCAATGGTCTTGTGGGGTCGTCCTTCAGCCCTGGGAAATATTAGTTTAATGGAAGCCTACGGGCACTCTTGGATTCAGCCTGGCCACAGTTCCTGGCTACATGTCAAAAGCGGCCACGCTGCAGCACTTCTGATCCCTCCGCCCTTAGGCAGGCCAACTCCTGTTTGAATGTGGACATCTCTTTCTTCAAGATATAGCCCCTTATAGCCTTCTGCATGGCTGACAGTGGAGCTGGAACCAAGGACTCCTCTTTCAGATGAAGCGGTTCCTGCCTGTCACCACCACAGTTTTTTCTTCCTGTTCCCACACCACTGTGTCCACTACAGTATCACGTAATGTAAAACACTACGACGTGCTGAGAAAAATGAAGTTCAATGCTTCTGAGCATGCGTCGACTTGATTCTGAGCATGCGTAGATTTTTAACCGATGGACTTGCCCACAGACGATCGTTTTTTTTTTCTATCGGTTTTTTAACCATCAGATAATTTTAAAACAGGTTCTACGTTTTTTCACCGATGGGAAAAAAACAATGGGGCCCACACATGATCGGTTCGTCCGATGAAAACGGTCCAACGGACCGTTTTCATCAGACAAACCTATCGTGTGTACGCGGCATAACAGTGCCATGATGGTCCCAGCTCCTCCTTCCACACTTGTAAAGAGGGGCATATCCTGCTGACTATGCTGTATTAGAAAATGGTAAAAAGAAACTGCGCTAGGATAATGCCGACAATGCTGTAATGCAGGGTTCGACAAAATCCGGGCTCCCGGTCGCAATTGCGACAAGAAATTGTGACCTGGCGTCCGCCGGTAAATGAGGCGCCGCGGCCTCAATTACTGGCCGTCGCCGGCCTGCCGCGATCGCGCCGCGGGGGGGAGGTGGGGGCACACGGAGGCACAGGATCCTGTGTCTCCGTGCACCCCCACCTCCACCGCGGCGGGCCCGCAACGGTCGGTAATTTAGGCCGCGCCTTTGCAGCCTTGTGAAGGCCCAAGCTTCCTTCTGTGACCTGGGGCCATCTGGGGGTGGCCGTTGGCATTACAAGTAAAACAGCAGTTTTATTGTGTGTTTTTTTACTGTTTTCAATGCCATCTCCTTCCCTCTAATTAGAAGCCGCAAACATTATGAATATTTTTTTATTCTAACACCCTAGAGAATAAAATGGCGATCATTGCAATACTTTCTGTCACACCGTATTTGCTCAGCAGTAAAAAATAAGTCAACAGTAAAGTTATCCCAATTTTTTTATACTGTGAAAGATAATGTTACGCCAAGTAAATTGATACCCAACATGTCACGCTTCAAAATTGCGTCCGCTCGTGGAATGCCGACAAACTTTTACCCTTTAAAATCTCCATAGGCGATGTTTAAAAAAAAGTTTACATATGCGGGCGCTACTCACGTATGTGTTCGCTTCTGCGCGCGAGCTTGGCGGGACGGGGCGCGTTTTCTGGCTCCTAACTTTTTTAGCTGGCTCCTAGATTCCAAGCAAATTTGTCAAACCCTGCTGTATTGACAGAGTTGAGAAGACTCAACTGATGCTGACAGTGTCTGCCATGAGGAGCGAAATGCGACCTGGCCAGTCCCACCCAAATTAAGAAACTTGCTGAAGAGGTAGCTGTAGTCCATACCCTCTCCCTACTCCACCAGAACCTTTCCCTATCACTGCCACTGTCTATGCCAGACGGGGAACTGGTCCCTAACCTGTCCACTTGAATAAGCACACCAAACCCAGAGGTTGGAGTCTTAAACACTCTGATATCCAGGCTTCATAGCGCTGCCCCTTTAAATCTACCACTGATAATATTATATAAACCTCAAAGCATCCAGTATACTTATATTGTGAAAAAAAAAAAAAACAATGAGATAAAAAACAAATAAACAAAATCGCCAAATGAATGTCCAATATTGCCCCTACATAATTATGTCAATGCCCATAAACTGGTGCAGTCTTTTGTGCCAGTGAAAAACTCCTTATTTGGTGCAAGCAATGACAGTGCTGTGCTTCCCTCTGTTGTTCTGACACTCACCAGACAATGTGGATTCTATGCCTATGGCATCAGAGTCAAAACTGAATGCCTGAACAAATAATTTAGTCAGCTAAATAGAATTACAGTGCTTCCATAACAAAATATATATTATAAAAACATTTTAACTGACTTAATTAATTATCCTGAGTTAATTTTTAGACAGGCACATTTTTTTTATAAAAACACAAAGGATTGATGTAAGCACGGACTAAGCTATCGAAAATAAATTAATATTTTTTACAATTAGTGACTTGAAAACACCATAAATAATATCCCAATTGTGATATACAGTACATAAATACTAAGATAATTGCAAAAAAGTTCCAAAATTGTCTGCAACAATAGAGTATACATATATCTAGTGTAGCAGAGCGTCCCAGAGAGAGCTGGGAAAAGTCCTGTTCGGGGTTTTTACATCTCCCAGGCTCCTCTCCTACAAGTTCAGGGATCTCTGATCCAGTATCCAGTTCGGGTCTTGGTCCTCGTCCCCAGGCTAATTTAAGCTCACCTGAGCAGTCAGCCTTTGCTCTCTGCCTGGGAAACACAGACAACGCTGGTCTGTGAGAGCTAAAAGGTTGGTAAAAAGCTGTTTATGTGGACAACTGACAAGCGGTAGGCTTGCTCAGCCTGGTAGTTAGGGCCCGCATAGTGTGCAGTTAGAGCCGAGATACGGCTAGGTTTTTGTTTGCCTATTTTGTTCTGTTTGTTTTTGTTCAGAACACTGCACAGCAACTCTATAAAGACTTGTAAATATCACCATTAAACACTTCACTGTTTGTCACTACTTCACTTGTTCTGGTATCTGTGCCTGAAAGCCTACTATCCCAGGGAGCTTGTGTACCTGCAACCTGCCCCCCAGGTTACACTAGTGTGAATAAAATTCAATAAACCACTTCTCCCATAGACAACATAACCAATGATAACTACTATCAGACAATAATCCACATTTTATGGAATTCAACTGTTATTCCCGCGAAGAAGGAAAAAGCATCAAACTACTCAAAAACTGTACGTCAATACGGCCCAAGAACGGGAAGAAAAAAAAACGATATTAAATTGAATAGTTATGTTATTATGTGGAGAATTCCCAAAGAGGTTCTAATTAGTTTTAGTTACGGTATATATATATATATTTAGTTACGGTATATATACACTTTAGCTACAGAGCTTTGTTATGAGAGACATGTATTGGAGACCAGGTCTAGTATCAACATGAAGAAGAGCAGCATTTGTAGGACTGCAGATAACCTCTCACATCTAGCTCCCAGGGCTTTGGGTCAGTCTCAGTCAAAGTAAGTTGGCTCAAAGGTGAGTTACAAAAGCTATGAATTACAAATTGAATTTTCATGTTGCAAATAATTGCTACTGAAGAATGTGGTGGAAAGTTTGAACTTCATATTTTATACCAGTGCAAAAGATAAATGTATGTTTTACTATGACAGGGCCACGCTTGTACTGTAGAAGGCATCTCCTGTCGTGGGAATCAGTAAAAGGTGTCAGGTATTAATTAAATGAGCTAAATCATCCTTTTGTCTTGAAAGGAAGCTCTGATAGTCTAAAAGGCCCCATCACAGTAGGGGCCCTTAGCATGCTAATGGAGCAAATGGTCAAACCACGCATCAAAGGAACGATTAGTGCATGCTAGAAACATCTTTAGGAGGCTTGGAGGGCAACCAATCAGGATTCGGATGGAACTCGGAACCAATGAATATCTAAGTTTGAGATTCAACCAATCCGCTCGTAAGGCAATGTTACACCAATAGCATCCTGAGGATTTTGAATCCTGGAGGGAGGGGGGGAGAGGAGGGCAAGGGAGCATAAAGGTCAGAGAGAAAACTCTGAGAGCTCTCTCTTGCCCTGCAGATGTGGACCTGAACAGTGGTGATGTAAACCCTTGTCCTCTCTCTCTCTCTCTCTCTCCTCCCCCCCCTTCTCTCTCTCTCTCTCTCTCTCTATACCTTTCTCATTCTCTCTCTCTCTCTCCTTCCCTCTATCTCTCTCTTCCTAAACTTAATCTCTGTAACTTTTCCTTTCCTATGAATTGTCTTGAGATACTGATGTATTAATTTCAGCCATCTTAATGTTTGTATAATTGTGTGTCTGGGATATCATCTCTGTTTTAACAAGTGATATCCTTTATGTTATAGTTGTAAATATTAGAGTAATACAAGTTTCTTCTCTGTATCAATAAATGTAATACTTTTCTCTTTTTCGCAGCGCTATTCTTTGTTTTAATTTTTATATAGACAAAAAGGTGTTTATAGCTTATTTTAATTATTTACGTGCGATATTAATATTTCTCTGATTATTAATTATGTACGTGCGTTATTAATTTTTCTATGACAAAATGGTGCCCCGTGTGAAAGGAGGGTTTAGAGTTTGGATAGAAATGATTTCTGGTATGGTAGACAGAGCTGGGGTAAGAGTTTTTTGTTTTAACCCGTCTGAAAGCCTAACAACAAACTAACTTTTCAGAACTTAACCCTTTTCTTTTTGTCTATGCGAATGTGTTTATGAGACTGATTTTGAATAATGTAGATATATATAGAATGAAAGTGCAGCGTACCAATGTTAAGTATGGCTGTCGTTCCCGCGTCGAAGTTAGAGAAAGTTGCGTGGTTTGCGTGGGTCTTCCGTGAATGGGGCTGGACGTCATTTACGTTCACGTCGAAACCAATGGCGTCCTTGCGGCGTACTTTGGAGCAATGCACACTGGGAAATTCCACAGACTGCGCATGCGCCGTTCGGCAAAAACGTCAATCACGTCGGGTCACAGTAGAAAAAAAAACAAAAAAACACGCCCCCCTGATCCAAATTTGAATTAGGCGGGCTTGTGCCGGCTGATTTGTGCTACGCTGCCGCAACTTACGGAGCTAGTGCTTTGAGAATACAGCGCTTGCCCGTCTGGGTTGCAGAGGCGTAGCGTAGAGCGGATACGTTACACCCGCAATTTACCCCGCTGACTGTGAATCTGGGCCTGTGTGCCTCTATGCAGTTGACCCTTTGAATGAGATTAGGCCAATCTTTGTGAGTGAAACACACCTATGCTTTTGTAAATAAACAGTGGGGCGATGGCGCCGCTATAATGATTAATATTCAATAAGGTGTGGGTGTAGTGGTTATTAAACCTATGTGACTCAGTTGGTGAACCTCCACCAATAGTTGGTGTCCAAGAAACCTCCACGTTAGTAGGAGAAATAGATGAATGAATAAAGTCAGGACCCTGTGCAGGCCAGCAAAGAGAAGTGACTTGTGATAAAAAAAAAAAAAAATTTAAAATTAGAAATAAGGCAGTTCAAATCAATATCCAGGTTGAGGCCTCGAGGGGCTAGAGACCCCAACCTGTGTATCCAACGGGTCTCATTTTGTGAGACCTGGATCTTTTTGTTGCCCCCCCCCCACCAGTGGTCTTTAATAATGTCAACCCCATAGAATGTGAGGCAGGATGGATCCTTATGATGTTTTTCCTCAAAATGTCTAGAGAGACTATGTTTTGGGAATCCATTACGTATGTTTTGGATGTGCTCACGTGTTCTTACACGTAAGGGTCTGATGGTACGGCCCACATACTGAAGTCGGCAGCGGCACTCTATGACGTAGGTCACATGGGTGCTATTACAAGTAATACGTTAGTTTATCTGGAATTCTCTATTATGTACAGGGGACTTGAATGTTGTTTTTCTCAGAGGCTGGGGTTTAGTTGTTTTGCACGGTGGGCATCTCTGGCATCCGTGGAGTCCTTCAGGTTCTGGACAGGTGTTCGCTTCCCTGGGGGGATCGAGTGAATTGTGGACGGGGTGTGTTCGTGGTGTTGGTGCTCTGCGGTGGGTGAGTCTGGGTCGTGATGGCAATACCGCTACTAAAGTTCTGTGCTCTTTCAAAATGGGCCAATACTTTTTGAAGATCTTTTCCAATTGTTGGTATTGGTTGCTGTATACTGTGATAAAGGCCAGATCCATGGTAGGTGCTTAATGAAGCTTTTTCTTGTTGAGCAAAGCTTCCCTATCCATCTCACAAATGTTAATTTTCGGTTGTTGTCAGCACCTATGCTTTTGGGCTGCGTTTCCACTGGTGCAACTCCAATGTGGCCTGATTCAGGGTGCGATTTGGAAATGCAGCTTTAGTGCGACTGTGGTGTGGCTTTGAATGCCTTTTTTTTTATCCAGAAGTCGCATCAAAATGGTGCAGGTACCTTTATCGGTCGCTGCAGCATTGAGCCACATAGATTGGAATAGGTGCTATTGAAATCAATGGGCTGCGAGTTGTAATGCGACTTTGGGTCCAAGGTCGCATGGCAAATCGCATCAGTGGAAACGGAGACTAAAATCACACTGAATTATCTGGATGTATGTGAATCTAGTCCTCTGTTTAAACAAATAACTGGGGATTGTAAGCGGTGAAATTGAATCTGGAAACACTGGCTATATTGTAACTGCTAAAAATCATTATTAGGTAAGCGTCAGTTAAATTAGTGCAATTAGGTGCCTCTTGCACTGCAAGCAATCATAACAATCTAATAAGTAAGCATTTATTTTAGAATATTGCAGAAAAGTTCACGGGAGGAAAACTAATTTAGTTGGGAAAATCCCCGGGCAAATTTTTTGAAGGACTATAGTCAGTTATTGTTCTGACAAGTAGTGAAAAAAAGATCAGCAGAGGGGCAGTACCAGTCCACTCAATCAGGGGTCAAAGCGTAGCTAGCTTTGGGAAAAAGCGACCTTTAAGGTTTTGCGGGATCAGCTCAAAGTCCTTCGTCCGCAAAAAGGATGGGAAATCAAATCGCTTCAAAACGGATGTCGAACCGTGGGGAACCTTACCATTTGACTCCGAAGGAAGAAATGATAGATAAATATGGACCTTGGGTTGTGAAATATATAAAAGATTGGGATCAGTGGACAGGAAAGCAATATTCGAAAAAGGGTACTTTCAAGCCAAGCGCTTGGGAAGCCCTGTGGTACAGTAAGCATTTCTTTTAGAATACTTTGGAAAGTCCGCGGGGGAGGTTGAACCATTTGGTTTGGAAAATCTCCGGGCTAATTTTTTGAAGGACTATAATCAGTACATAGATTGTTCTGGCAAGTAGTGAAAAAAAATCGGTAAAGGTGAACGGGGGAGGTAAACGCCGGCCCAATCATGTCAAAGTGTAGCTAGCTTTGGGATAAGCGCCCTCTAAGGGTTGCGGAACAGCTCAAGGTCCTTCGTCCGTAGAGGATGGGAAATCAAATCGCTTTGGAAAGGAAGTCGAACTGTGGGGAACCTTACCACTGGACTCCGAGGGAAGAAATGATAGATAAATATGGACCTTGGGCTGTGAAATATATAAATGATGGGAATCGCCAGACTGGAAATGGTATTTTTAAGAGAAATGCGAGATGCTTGGTGGGCAGGGATGGTAGGATATCAGAACTGATGAGGTGAGTATTTTTAATAGGGAATCCACATCCCCAGAGAAGTGATGATGAACAGAGTTTATGGGTAAGTAGGATATAGAACATGTAAGGTCTTGAGGTCATATTTGACCTAGATACATGTGTTGTGTGGAAATGTGTGAGATCCATGGATTGTGAGGTTATGTGTGATGGCATGAGGATTTGTTTTGTGTTGGTTAAGGTTTAAAACTTGGGAATGGTGTTCTATAGTTCAGAGCAACCACCCCCCCTCTCTTTCCCTGACACAAGTCAAACTGAGAGTGTGTGACGTGTGTTCTCAGCTGCTGACTCAGTGCTGACAGCCCGAATGACCCCCCCTTCTATTTTGTGAGGGTGTGTGAACAGCTGTATTGTCATGCAAATTGAGTGAGCCGAGTGAATGGTAAAACGAAAGTAAGATGCCTTATGTGTATGTATACATATATGTATATATATATATGTATATATGTATATATATGTATATATATATATATGTATGTATATATATGTGTATTTTTTTTTTGTATTAACGGTAATCTTTGTTTCCATAGAAGTTTATTTTTGAAGTTTTCCAATGTACTCAGAATAGGTAAGTATGACTGTCTTGCAAGACAAAAGGGAAACTTATAAAAAATGTGTTTGTTTTAAAACTGCTCATTTTTAACCATGGTGAATACATTTTTTAGGGGGGAATTATTGGTATACCATAGAACGAAAATCCATATGGCATTAATATGTATTATAGTAATACATATTAATGAAACGTTGAGCTCAACAATTTTTGGTATTTTAAAAGAAAGTGCACGGTTTATGTAATATATAGTAATGAATATTTGTGTTTTATATGCTAATGTCTAGTTACAGATATATAACCATTGTTTTTTGTTTCCAGGTTAAGAAAAAATTGAATGTTTATTACTAACTTTTATTTTGTGTTTAATCCCTTTAGAATCGATAACTGGGTTTTCAGGACTTCAGAATAAGAGGAAATCTTTATGTTGGTCAGTCGGTCGGGTTTCACAAGGTTTAGGTTTTCATGACCATTATCTAGTTAGAACGTCTAGTGATCAGTCCATGTTTTTGGACCACCTAGTGGGGGTTACATGTGCTGATCCACTGAATAGCAGAACCAACTAACTGAGGTCCGCATATTAGTTTTTATGAAAAATTGAGTAAAACTGCAAGGGATAATTGGCACTCCAACACATATATTAGGCTAAGTAGCGTTCAGGGGTACCACACTTAGTGGTAAAAGGGTCTTGGGGTAGTCTCCAGAGGTTGAAATGGATCGGCCATAGATCCGTGGCATATCTGTTTTCTTATTACCGAAGATCAGCCATGCTGACACATGTAGTTCCATAGATCTAATAGGTAAAAGCCTGATGCTACTTTGGCTAGACTTGTGTTTTAGGACTGCTTAAACCCCCCCCCCCCGCTGTTAAGCCTGGCTGTACAAGGTTGCATTGCCTCAGGCTAAGGTATGCTAATGTCCCTAGCTATCTGTAGGTCCCCAAATGAAGTTCACAGCAGTTTCCTTTCGTGTCACCATGCGACACTTATTTTTTTCTCTCCTAGAGTTTTTATTTTTGTCAGTTGTGGTGGCTAGTTGTTACCAATTGCCTAATGAATAGCTGTGTGTGTCCAGGCACACTGGTCGGCTCGTGTATCCCCTACTGTTTAGTGATCCCGGCACCTCAGTGCTACAAGGGAATTTTCTTAGTCTATTGGTCAGCACCCGCTGCCTTAAGCTGGACACACATTATGCAATTCTTGTTTTCCAGTTTCTTTTAGATTTACCGGCAGACATGTAGTACGAGGGCCTGCCTGGTGGCATACGAGTTGAAAGTGCATAGGTCTGGCCTCGTATCGTATAGTTTTAGGGTTGAGTCTGGAGAAAAGGCGTGCAGGAAGATCGCATGGGGTGATACCAGCTCTTGGCTGTTCCAAGGGCCCTCACTTCCGATATATATGTGGGCATGCAGTATTCTCCTCAGTTAATATCCATAGGTGTCCTTCCTGTCCTAGATTACTGGTGTACCTTAACTGGTAGTCAGTGACTTGCATGCCAAGAATATCAGTGCCCCAGGGTGGCACTAGACTCCTGTCTTTCATGGGAGTCCTATCTGAATGGTGAAGGCAGTTTGTTTTGTAGGGGTGAAGGATAACATAGTCTAATCACTGAATTGATAGAGGAGGGAGAAGGTGTGCAGCCTCTATGAGGGATCGGGTGCACCTGGTGGCAGGTGGTTTTCAATCCGGGTATCCAGACTATTTCCCATAATAAAGAGAGGCTCAATGGCGACTGTCTTGGGAGTAGGAGATGGGTCATTGAGTACCGTAATCACTATAGAGCTGGAGATAATCAGGGACACATTGGGAGGCCCTGGGCTACATATCAGGGAAGGGTTAGGTAAATCCAACTCGTTCTATTCTCATCCCTAAGGGCAGGGACGGAACTTTGGGCATGGACAGAACTTTGTGCATATATCACGGTCAATTTGGGTACTATCCTATCCGACTCTACTGGGTTACACCCTGGAGTCCATCCTGTTCTGAGGGTTGTGAATTGAAAGAAATGTTGGAATGGGTGACTAGTATGACATAAAGGTATGTGGTGCAGGTACCCAGGAGACTGACACCTATGCATAATAAGGTGTCTGTTGGCCAAACTAGAGGGTGCCAGGTGATACATCAATGGGGTGAAAACTTCCTCGAAGAGGCAGTGTCTCATGCTTATCAGTCCTATAAAGAAGCTTTCAGTTACTGGACATGGGAGAGGTACACCTAGTTAATGTCTCACCTGAGAGGTTGAATCCCTGCACAAGTAATGCCAGTAACTACATACAGGAACATGCCCTGTTAAATAAAGGGAATACACGTGGGCTAACAGGGTACAGAGTGGTTGATAAGACTATTACCCTGTATGTGCTGAGTATACACTGAATCAAGTGATTGTCAAGTGACCAGTGGCTTTCTCCCAGAGATGTGCAGACACAGCATAAGGTTCAAGCAGGACGCTTATTTCTGAGGAGTAACCCAACAGAGGAGGGGTGTATTCAGCACTATATAGGGGGAATAGGAGCTGGGATGGGTGTTAGTAATAGAGTGGACAGCGGTCTCCTGAGGAACAGACCCGCAGCCATGGCTTCAGACAATAAGCACGGCTTTGTTGCTCAGAGAGATTGGTGACAGTTGTGACAGCATGCAACAAAGTTACATAATTACCCAGTTTAATATGGCTCACGATTTTATCGACCATGTTAAGAGGTTGGAAGAGAGTGTGATAGGGTATAGGACGAAAATATGTCAGTGGCTCTGGCGTACATGCAGGGGCAGGCGGAGTTATTGACCAGTATCAGGCTGAGTGTACAAATCTCTGTATGATGGGCGGTAGCCTGAGGAGTTAGCATCACCACTCAGTAAGACTTTGACAAAACTCGTCGCGTACACTAATCCAAAATGGTAGTCAAATGCCGGGATGGGCTGTACTGGGTTGGATTGTGAGAGATGAGGTGCTGTATGATCCCATATACGGAAGTGCAGACTCGGTCTGTAGATATGTTAGCATCAATGAGCTTACTGACTGGGGATTCTATCTTGGTGCATTTGGGGCTAAGTGACCCACATGTGATCAGAGGGTACGGAAGCTGAGAGCAGGTTGATATTTCCCCCTGTCAGAAGTGTGACCACGATGTCTTTGGCATTCCAGGTCAATACCCGGTGGTGAAGGAGGAATGTTGGGAAGGTATTTCATGGTGGGTTCTGGATGGGGAGATCATTACGGGTGAGGAAACACCTAGGTATAGTTTAGGACATAGGTGAGTTTTGTTTCTTTGTCCTAGAGGATACCGATGGGGTGTTAGTCATGGAACTAGGGTGTTCCTTGGACCTACCTGGTGGTAGTGGGGCATGGTCACTGAAATCAAGTCACAGGGATGGAGTTTTTGTGGGTTTTGTCATTGTTTAAATGGTATATGTGCTGTTGGACTCAATACCGAATGATGGTATCACATGTCTAATGATGCACGGTTATCAGCACTAGGTTGAATTGTACCAAGCTGGGCACGCTACCTCGGGGAGTCTATTGTACCTATTCTCTTGTCCTTGGGATGGATATAGACGGAACCCTGGGTTACACCCCGAGTTGCCCTGAAGAAAGGTTTATAAGCAAACCTGACATCCCCTTTGCACTTACTGAAACTTCCGTTGGGATTCGGGGAGGAAGTCAAAGATAGGTAGTTAAACTTTGGGCAACAGGATTTAAATGGTGCCAACAGTTTGTGAAAGGCGTGAATAAAAAGGCCCGTCTCAAGGGGTTTGTAAGCTAAGGGGAGGGGGCGGAACAAATGTAATAACTGCTGGGAATTATCGGACATGGAGCTGGCTGAGAGAACATTTTAGGTGGAGGTGGGGTAGGCTTCCTGGAAAGGGTAGCGCCTGGCTGGACATATGGGGGGGGCTAGAATATTCCCCCATTAGAGCAAAGAGAGACCTAATAGATACTGCCTTAGGAGCAGGAGGTGTTGTCCTGAGTAGCCTAAACACAAGGGAAACAGGATAGGATCATGAGACAACAATGCTGGCACAAGGGAGGATCGTGTCTCCTGGATGCCGAGGAATTGTCCCAACCTTATGTAAAAATACTTGGGGCAAGGGTA
Organism: Rana temporaria; assembly: GCF_905171775.1. Lineage (NCBI taxonomy): Eukaryota > Metazoa > Chordata > Amphibia > Anura > Ranidae > Rana > Rana temporaria. The sequence goes on from NC_053493.1 coordinate 147,465,598, forward strand.
TTGGTGCTGGTATCAAAGGTCCAATGATGCCCTATATTCTGCCTACGGGTTGAACTGTACTCAACGGGGTACATTACCTCAGGGAGTTTACTGTACATCTTCCCCGGTCCTGGGAATAGATATAGCCGGGACACAAGAACGTACCCCTGTTACCCCAGAGAAAAGGCTTGATATCAAACCTGACACCCCCATACATCTACAGAAACTTCCTCTGGGATTTGGGGGCTGAGTTAAAGGCTTGGCTGGTAGAGTTTGAACAACAGGATGAAATATTAAATGTGCTAAGAGATGCTGAGGAACAAACCACTATACGACTCACCCATGATCAAAATAAGTTGATCCAAGTATCCCACGCTTTAGAGGCAGACGCTAAGATTTCCTGGTGGGAGAGTATAGTTGGGTATAGTCCTACCGCTTCAGCTTTCCTAAACATTTTGCTCCACCCTGTTGTTGTTCTAATCTGTGTAGCTTTATTGCTCTCCCTGATGCAAGTAATGATGTGCATTACTATCAGGAGAATGAACGCCAAAACTATGAGAATGTGCACCTCAACGAGGTATCTTCTCTCAAGAAACAGAAAAGCCACTAACTCAGAAACAAATTTCTGAAGAAGCCTGTTCCAATCCAGACCAATACAAATGTACAGTTTTTTTAATACTCCTCGGTTAAATTTTTATCACGTTCGTGTAATCTTTTAGTAATTTTTTATTTCTATTTTTTTTTTTATTTATTTTTTTTCTTTTTTTTTCCATTACAATTTTTTTTCACTTTTCCTTTTTATACGTTTTTTAAATTTTTTTTTGAAAGTTATTTTGTTATTAATTTTTTCTCTCCCGGTTTTATTTCAATTGTTATTCATTTTTTAATCAATTTTCTCATTTCTCATTTTTTTTTGTCAGTTTTTTTTCTCTCATTTTTCTCCCTGAAGTGTTATGGTTATAATTTTTTGCTTTTAATTTTTTGAAGTTTTTTCATTGTTATTGTTTTTCTTCCCTCTCATTCCATTCAGGTGAGAAAAGTTCCAAAAGGTTTGAACTTTTTCCGCCTGAAGGGGGGAGTAGTACATAGACCTGGAGGGAAAAGAATAAATAATGCATTGTTTTTAATTGCCCTTTTGTTGGAGAATTTATTATTATTCTTTGGTTTGGGGAAGAGCCTCTAAAAAATTTTTTAGTAAGAAGTACAGTCGGGTTTGACTAAATTCTAAAAAGTTTGTTGGCAACCATTGTTTAGTCGCTCCTTTTTAATATTTTAATTTTTTATGTTTTTAAACCGACTTGTACATTGTTAAGTGACCATGATCATGTTCACCTGTTGATCACCAATAGGGCAGAAAAGTCTGTTTTCTTTGTTTTATTTTGTTCTTGTTTTTTTTTTTAGAGAGGACCCTAGAACTATATTTTTTCCTGTTGATCTAGGAATAAGCCTCTTCAATTTGTAATAATAAAGTGCGGTCAGGTTTACCAAAATTCTACAAATTTAAATCATATCTCTCTTATTGTACCTGACCAGCAAAAATACCACCAATTACTAGTATGAGAGAGGAGTCGTTTTTTAAACGGAACAATGTTTTATTTTTTATCTCGCTGTCAGCTAAAATTGACAGGGCAACTAGGTATTAGGTTTTTTGAATACCGATTCAATGCTCTTTAACAATCTAAAGTGGAATGTAAACTGGAGATCTTGGTTGGAGCAGCATTAAATCTGTAGTTTTTATTTTTTTTTCTATTTTCCTTATTCTTTTTCATTACTCACCTCTCTTCCTTTCCTCCTTTAGTATTATGCTCTCTAAGTTTTTATTTTTGGCTGCTATCATACATCTTCTCAGGATAACGTAACTAGGACATCAATCATATCATTTTGTTTTAAGGCTCGTGAGCATTAATTCTACCTCCCCTAGTCTACCTACTGCTTTAAAGTCGAAAAGTCACCCCACTGCTCCTGTCTGACATTCCTCCAATAACTGTACACTGACGTTCTCCTTTCTCCTTTTATATTCATACATGGCTGTCCGGAGGCCCACCCAACCACCACCTGAAGAAGCAACAACAACCAAGTCATTCTTTTTGAGACAAACGTGCCACGAAGAAGACTCTCCTAAACTTTCCTTCATCCTGCTGAAAAAGTGCTGTCTCGCAGTCCGATCCAATTGTGACAATCATAACACCATATTTCCAGGATACAGGACTAAATATGTAAGGATCCCGCCATCAATGTTGGAGTTCCACTCCTCCAATGCAGAGGGGTGATGAAACATTGCAGTACAGACACTCATGGTTCGGATCTGAAGTCTCAAAGGCACCAGGACTGTCTCAAGTCTACATTGATGAGTTACGGCGAGTTCAAGAAATGAAGAAGCCGCAGTGGTGGTGGGGGGAAGGGTCAGGGCTTCTGGGCCGTTGTGAGGGGGTACCGGATCCTTGAAGGAGGACATAAGTTCAAGAATGAACTTCAGGGGGGACTGTGGTGGAAAGTTTGAACTTCATATTTTATACCAGTGCAAAAGATAAATGTATGTTTTACTATGACAGGGCCACGCTTGTACTGTAGAAGGCATCTCCTGTCGTGGGAATCAGTAAAAGGTGTCAGGTATTAATTAAATGAGCTAAATCATCCTTTTGTCTTGAAAGGAAGCTCTGATAGTCTAAAAGGCCCCATCACAGTAGGGGCCCTTAGCATGCTAATGGAGCAAATGGTCAAACCACGCATCAAAGGAACGATTAGTGCATGCTAGAAACATCTTTAGGAGGCTTGGAGGGCAACCAATCAGGATTCGGATGGAACTCGGAACCAATGAATATCTAAGTTTGAGATTCAACCAATCCGCTCGTAAGGCAATGTTACACCAATAGCATCCTGAGGATTTTGAATCCTGGAGGGAGGGGGGGAGAGGAGGGCAAGGGAGCATAAAGGTCAGAGAGAAAACTCTGAGAGCTCTCTCTTGCCCTGCAGATGTGGACCTGAACAGTGGTGATGTAAACCCTTGTCCTCTCTCTCTCTCTCTCTCTCTCTCTCTCCTTCCCCCCCTTCTCTCTCTCTCTCTCTCTATACCTTTCTCATTCTCTCTCTCTCTCTCCTTCCCTCTATCTCTCTCTTCCTAAACTTAATCTCTGTAACTTTTCCTTTCCTATGAATTGTCTTGAGATACTGATGTATTAATTTCAGCCATCTTAATGTTTGTATAATTGTGTGTCTGGGATATCATCTCTGTTTTAACAAGTGATATCCTTTATGTTATAGTTGTAAATATTAGAGTAATACAAGTTTCTTCTCTGTATCAATAAATGTAATACTTTTCTCTTTTTCGCAGCGCTATTCTTTGTTTTAATTTTTATATAGACAAAAAGGTGTTTATAGCTTATTTTAATTATTTACGTGCGATATTAATATTTCTCTGATTATTAATTATGTACGTGCGTTATTAATTTTTCTATGACAAGAAGTCACTAAATGTAGAGCTTTGATATGTTTGTCCAGTGGAGTTTGGAAGGAAGCATAAACAAGACTCTTGAAAGAATGTACCGACATCTTGGCACCCACCATAACGCACATCATAAACCAATCGTTCAGGGAAGGGATTGTCCCAACTTCCCTCAAGCAATGAATAATTAAACTCCTTCTTAAGAAACCCAACCTTGACCCTAAAGATCCAAACCATCGCAGACCGGTAACAAGCCTGAACACCATCTCCAAGATCATGGAGAAAGCAGTAGTACAACAACTACAGCCCCATCTGGACGCCCACAAACTCCTAGACCCGTTTCAATCAAGTTTTCGCCCCGGCCATGGGACAGAAACAGTTCTCCTCAAGATATGGGATGATGCCCTTGAAGCAGCAGATGACGGAGAATCCTGTCTCCTAGTGCTGCTGGACCTCAGTGCAGCTTTTGACACGGTAGACCACAACACCCTGCTCACTCGTCTCAAAGAAGTAGCCGGAGTCTCAGGCCCCATACACACGATAGAATCCATCCGCAGATAAATCCCAGCAAATGGGTTTCTGCGGATAGATCCTATGGTGTGTACACGCCAGCGGATCTGTTTCCGCGGAGAAATCTCCTCTGGGATGGATTCCAGCAGATCGGATATTTGCTGACATGCACAACAAATCCATCTGCTGGAATCCATTCCAACGGATGGATCCGCTCGTCTGTACAGACTTACCGGATCCATTCGTCCAAAGGGATTCCCGCACGCGTCGTAATGATTTGACGCATGCGTGGAATTCCTTATATGACAGCGTCGCGCCCGTCGCCGCGTCATAATAGCGGCGACGGCGCGACACGTCATCGCCAGAGGATTTCAGCGCAGATTTCAATGCGATGGTGTGTACACGCCATCGCATAGAAATCTTCTGAAATCCTCGAGAGGATTTATCCGCGGATACGGTCCGCTGGACCGTATCTGCGGATAAATCCTCTCGTGTGTATGGGGCCTTAGACTCGGCCCTACCGTGGTTCGCATCTTTCCTAGAAGATCGAACACAGACCGTGAAATTAGGAGGATTCATGTCAGGAACACGGTCCATTACATGCGGAGTCCCGCAAGGATCGCCCTTTTCCCCCGTACTCTTCAACATTTACATCCGCCCACTCCTTCAAATCATCAGCAAACAGGACCTGCGCTACCACTCTTATGCTGACGACACGCAACTTTACTTTCGAATCACCAAAAAAAAACACCAATGTCAGGAACTAGGAAAATGTCTCACACTGATCGATAATTGGATGACTGAAAGCTCACTCAAACTCAATGGATCGAAAACAAAACTCCTTATCCTTCACGCAAATCGGAAATTGAATTCTAGGACCACATGGACACCACCCACCATTCTGGGACAAACCATCAACCCAACCAACAAAGTCAAAAGCCTCGGAGTCATCTTTGACTCAGACATGACTATGGACGCACAAATAGGAGCAGTAGTCAGCGGTTCTTACTACTTTCTCTGCATGCTACGTAGACTCATTCCCTTCATCCCTGAAGAGGATAAAGCAATAGTGGTTGGTACAATCATCAATTCCCGAATCGACTACGCAAACTCCCTCTACTTAGGACTACCCAAATACCAGATTTCGCGTCTACAAGTCATCCAGAACACGGCAGCCAGACTGGTAACAGGTAAAAAAAACGTGGGAATCTATCACCCCGGTCTTGAGGTACCTCCACTGGCTAGCCGTAAAGGATCGGATCACATTCAAGACACTCTGCCTCACCCACAAATGCGCACAAGGAAGCGCTCCGCAATACTTAAATGAGAAAATTAAACCCTACGTCCCCAATCGGGTGCTACGATCAACTAACCAAAACCTTCTCGAAATCCCCACAGCCCGCTACAAATATGGGGGAGAACGTAGATTTTCAGTCCAAGGACCTCGGCTTTGGAATGCTCTACCCACAACCATTCGCATGGAAGAAAACCATCGGGCTTTTAGGAAAAAACTGAAGACCCATCTCTTCTGAAGGATCAGCACGACTCTGGATACAAGCGCCTTGAGGCGAATCGGTTCGCATTTGTCAGCGCTATACAAGTTACTCACTCACTCACTCAAGAACATTGGTTATGCATTTTGATTTATGAAAAAACAGTGAATTAAAGTTGAATAAATTTAGTAAGTTGTCCCAATGAACAGAGTTTAAATTTTTTGAATAATTTCACATAATAAAGGAGATTTTTTTTTTTAAATATAGCACACGGAGTATAGTATGTTAGGGACTGCTAAACAGCATTGACAAAATAGAGTTCTGCTGTAATTATGGGCTATACTGAAAATAACATCTAATACTCTGGTGAAAAAGGTTTCCTCTTCCAAAAACAGGTGTACTTTCATTTTTAGTTAGATGTACTTTGATCAACTTATAGGTCTGTGATGTTGTGTCAGCAATCTGTCACATCTAATTGTTAGAACTTTTCTAACATGGAATGCTCTTAGATAACTGCAGGAATAATAAAACCTAGCTACATTTTACTGCTCTTGTCAAGGTATATAACAATATGTTTTGCCTACATTTTAAAAGACCGTCAGAATGTAGTCCTTTTTAGATCTGACCTACATAAATGTTTTTAATCAAGAAGATTAATATATACAGTATCTCACAAAAGTGAGTACACCCCTCACATTTTTGTAAATATTTTATTATTACTTTTCATGTAACAACACTTAAAATGACACTTTGCTAGAATGTAAAGCTTTCCCCAGCTTTTTGAGGCTGGCCGGAAAATGCTAAATTCTCCTATTACATCGTCAGAATTGAAGGATGCCTTAGATGGGGCTCCGACCATAAATCCCCAGGCTCGGACGAATTACCGGTGGAGGTGTACTCCCATTATGGTGAGGTCCTTCTACCACCCCTGTTGGAGGCCTTATCTAAGGCAGTTGAAACAGGCAGTTTACCCGATAGTATGCAGGAGGCTATAATTATAGTACTTCCCAAGCCAGGTAAAGATAAGCTCCCGCTAGATTCTTACCGCACAATCTCCTTATTTAATGCAGATGTCAAGCTCCTGGCCAGAGTCTTAGCTACGAGATTAATCCAGGTGATTGGTAAACTGGTCCATTGAGACCAGTCTGGCTTTATACCTACTCGCTCTACGGCTGATAATATACGGCGATTGTATTTAAATTTACAGGTATTGGTGGATAATCCTGGGGGGAGGGCCATTCTGTCACTGGACGCTGCAAAGGAGTTCGACAATGGCCCTAACTCCTGGAAATTCTGGCAAGGTTCGGACTAGGGAGCAAGTTTATAGCATGGGTAAAGGTGCTCTATTCTAAACCCAGAGCTAGACTTCATATCAATAATAATCTCTCTCCTTCATTTGAGGTACACAGAGGCACCCGGCAGGGGTGCTTGCTATCCCAATTGCTGTTTGCTCTGGTGGTGGAGCCTCTGGAAATCTTGATCCGTATCTCCTCGGAGGTGACCGGATGGAGGTGACTGCCCCTAGGCCAGAGGGAAAGTAAAATCTCCTTATATGCGGACAATGCACTCATTTATTTAGGTGACTCAGCCGCCTCGTTGTGAGCAGTGATGGGGATTATAGGAGATTTTGGAGGCTTCTCTGGCTTCACCATAAATTGGTCTAAATCAACTTTAATGCCCATAGACCCGTTGACGGAACCGTTGCCAGCAGGTGCGGAGCAGATTGCTATAACTAATAGCTTTGGATACTTGGGAGTGGTGGTATCCCCGGACCCGGCCGAGTACCTTCAGCTGAATCTGGGCCCACTGCTGGATAGGCAAAGAGTGAAATGTAACAGCTGGTGTAAGTTCCCTCTGTCAGTGGTAGGAAGGGCAAAGAGAGGGGGAGGTGTTAAAGACATATGAACATGTATCAGGAATTTCAGTTAGCCCCTAGGAGCTTTTATCAATACCTCCAGCTTCGGCATGCCCTGCAGGCACAGAAACTGACACATTATCTAGCAGTATCATCATCACCCTTGTTGACAGAAGTCCTCCGTGCGGATAAGGGACTAAAATTAAAAATGTATGTCGGATTGCTGTCTTCAGTCCAGGACCATGCCTCTCTTAGATGCCGTAGTAAATGGACAGAAGATATTGGGGATATAGACAGGGACCAGTGGGATATGGCTCTTGAATCCATTCCTGCGGTATCTGTCTCTGCATCTCATAAATTGTCACAATTATTTATTCTGCATAGGGCCTATAGAACACCAGTGCAGCTACACAGGTGGGGAGGAAGGGACTCCCCCCTGTGCCCAAAGTGCAAAGTACATCAGGGGGACTTTATACACTTAATTTGGAAATGCCCAAAGCTCCATCGGTACTGGGAGGAGGTTTCTCAGTGCATCACTAGATTAGACCAGGTACCTGTTCCCTTGGACCCCCTGGTGTACTTGCTTGGGGCCATTGATGCAGAAAAGTTTCTGAAAGGAATGTACTATATGATAACTAGATTGATGTACTTAGGTAGAAAGCTTATTGCACGATATTGAATGGCATCTGCGGTCCCCATGGGGAAGCAACGGATTACCTATGTTAACTCCTTACATTTTAGAGAACAGCTGGCCTATAGGAAAGGTAGTGGGTAAATTCAACCTTATATGGCAACCTTGGTTGGGGGATCCTAGCCTTGCACCACCACAACTGGTAATGGATAGACTTCTTATGTAGAGACCCCTTTTAGAATGTATTTACTTATTATTTTTTTTATATTTTAGATGATAATTATATCCTACATGGTATATACTCCTGATGAAGAAAATAGTACTTCGAAACGCATTGTGCTTCTGCGTCAACACGTCTCAAGACATAACAAAAATCAGAGTTGTAGTGCTACCCCCTCAGGAGCCGCTGATTGTTTTGGGATTGGCGTATTAAGTTACCTCTATGTGATGATAGGGGTGAAGGTAGTGAGTAGAGCAGTAATTGAATGTCCAATCGATAGATTAAGTTTTCTGGATGCTTTATTTCTTTGGTTTCTTTGAGGTAGACAGAAAAGGTTGATGAAATAAAGGAACTTTGCGGTATCAGGCTTTGGATAGAGAAAAGCAGTCCTGCTATTTTGTAGTTGCATCAATACGTCGCCACTCCAGCCAGAGTGGGTAAAGTGACTCCGGACAGACCTCTGCCACAGGTCTGGCAGCCGGAGTGCCACTTTAAGTTGCTGGTAGGAACAGGTCTCTGCCACAGACCTGGCTCTGATTGAATATTGGGGCCTCTGCCACAGGCCTAGTGCAAGATTTACTTTGAGCCGTGGAGCGAATCCTCCCAGTAAATTGAGCTAGGGTCACCGGTTGACAGTGCAAGTGTACCTGACAATGTTCCAGTCACCAGATCCCCGATGGTTCGTTCAAGCCCTTTTGGATAACCTGCCTCCGGGTTCTCCTCAAGCCGATCCCCCACCGAACGGCATACAGCCTGGGATCTCCTCAGTAGAAGTGGGGACCCAGCAAGTCACTGGGGCCTCTTGGTAGCATCAGTTGCTCCAGGCCAGGAGGGCCCAGAGTCAGGAACTCCGCGTAGCGCGTGACCCCAGGCCAGGTAGGCCATAGTGGTGGGGCCCGCGATGTGCACACACCCTAAAGGTGGGTGCCGCACCCGGAACCAGGAACCCGCGAAGAACCTAGAACAACGGCCTCCGTCACAGAAATACTCCTCCCCAGCATGCCCCATGAGGGAAAACTCCTCCGATTGGCTGCTGAGAAGAAGCGGCTCCGCCTGGACCTGCCGCCCAGAGATGAAACTACATCCCTGGAATGCAGACTGACCCACAGAACAATCCAGATTTGGCGACAGACAAATTTAACACAATTAAGAATGAGAGCAACTTATCTCTCTCATTCTCCCACTAACTTTAGCGTAGTGCCCTTTCTGAAAATAAAGGGGGCGCTACAGAGTTATGCAAGATTGACAGGAGGTGTAGGATTTAATGTATAGTTCATGCTGCAATACATGTTTGTACACACAACAACAGAAATAATCCTACTAAAAAAATAATAATAATGAAATAAAGGATAATATGTATGTTTTGCCCCACAATTGTATCTAATTTTCTGTAAAGTCCCAAAAGAGGGGTTCTTTTCTTTTTTGATAGTAAGCTTAAGGGATGTTGGCAACTCTCAAAGCGTTCCTAATTATCTGTTATTTGAAGTAATGGATATGTATGGATTATAGTTGGTGAATAAAGAAATTGATTAATGTAACTTTAAGGTTAGGGAAAGGGAAATATGTACCCAAACACAAAAACAAAAATGTTATTATATTGCAGCTTACCAGTTCTTAGATGTGGTGCCTGCATTCATTTTGTGTGCTTTACTTTCACCTAGTAACCTTGCCAATAATACACTTCCTGTTCCAGGGTGCATATATTTACTTCTCCAAGGTATCTCTGGAGGGAGCCATGGTTGCCAGCCAGGCTAGACTTCACACATAATGCCCTTGTTCATCTCAAGTACATGGAGAATGGGGTAATTAGTAGTTTACAGAATAAAAATAAGAATGTTTTTCCTTCCAATCAGCTCACAGGATGTAGCAAAGGACACAGTATATTTGGCAAGATCATCAAGTATTTTCTGTGCTTACTGAATTTTTTTTTTTAAATCAAAACCACACAGCACTGTCAAACCATGACCTTAATGATTGAAGTGCAAAAAAACATCTAATATAATGCAATAAAGAAGAAAATGTGAAAAAATTAAAAAAGGGAAAAAGAAAAATTATTAATAGTCCAAATGTCCCAATTCCATATCAATAAAATGAACTTAAAATGTGTGCTGATCCAAACTGCCTCACAGAAGAAGTCCCATTGGACGAAACATATATCAGGCTAGGCACGGAGCAGCAGTGACGTCCGAACACTCGTGGAGGGCGGCGGACAAATGAATGTTTCCATCGTGAACCTAATTTTAACATTTAATAAACTCCTGTGTGCTTTTAAAATGTTGCACAATGAATTTATCTTCCTGTTTCATATGATGAATGTGTGACCGGACTCTGAAGTTTCCTTAACTGATGATAACTGTGGAATATACACCTGTGGAATCCAATTAAACAGGCTGGGTAGTGGATGCGGTTGAGTCCATAGTGAGGGGTCAAAGCTCACTAATGCGCAGATAGACCCTGGAGGGTCTTTAAATCTGGTAAACAGATATACTTACCCTGTCTATCCTGTGGGAAGCATTGGGTGTCTCCACAAATTGAACATTGGATCAACGCATGTTTTGAGTTCATTTTATGGGTGTGGAATTGGAACATTTGGACTATTAATAATCGTTTTTCTTTTTCCCTTTTTCATTTTTTCACATTTCCATCTTTATTGCATTATATTAGATGTTTTTTTGCACTTTAATCATTGACGTCATGGTTTGACAGCACTACACATTTTTGCTTAAAATGTACATTGTTGTGAGAGCTGCTGTCATTCAAGGATCAGCCGTGTCATTTTCATAATTTAATTTACTATATATGCACTTAGTGCAATATCGCTTATTTACTATTTTGAAAAGATTTTTAGACTAAAAAAAAAATAATAATAATGCAGCCGCTATATGTAAGTGTTGGCAAGCTGTCATTACAATTTTGCTCTTGGGTTGAGATACACTTTAAAGCTGAACCCTGCTAATACTAGTACATTTGCCATGGTGAGTGACTCTATTGCAGAGCCTGTTCGGTATTATTGAAGTAGTATGTTCATTGGTCACACAAGGTATGGTCAAACTATATTTTGGCTAACCTGCACAGCAATCTCAGCATGTTTGCCATGTAAAATTCATGTATACATTTGATAACTTTTCATTAAATATTGAACAATCTGACTTTATGTATTTGTGAAGTAACCGTACATTTGCACAATCATATTCGGATTGTACTTTTTAAATGATGTGTGTGACTATGTTGCATAATGTTTCTGCTTAGGTTGTCTTGCATGTTTGTAATTCTTTTGTGTTTATGATCAGCGTGGCATTTTTTACTTTTTTTTATTTATTTTTTGCCCATTACATCGTAGTGCCATCACCAAATCCCATTAAAATGTTCCCAAGACTAGCAGTCAGAGGCAAGTAGTTCTTTGGTTTCACACTACAAATATACAAATATGAGGCTTTAGCCCAAGGAGTGCCTAGGTACCCTCACATAGCAGGAAGTGCACTGCTACTTTTCAAGAGGAATTAAAAATGAAAGATTAATTTTTTAGGGTGCTGTTTGGATCCAATCAACACATCTAAATGTTCCCTACAACATAGAAAATCTTCACTTTTTGAGTTCAGTTCTACTTTAAGCTGCTCTTCAACATTCTACCATACTACATCTTAAACAGAAGGTGTTAACCGGAAAGGACATATTGCACATAGAGTGTTAGTATATGGATGAACACCCTTTGTTCTGTGACTATACATAGCACATGGTTTCTCCATAAAACTGTTATGAGCTGTGACCTGGTTTAACCCAAGCAAAGTGATAATCACCAAAGGATTAACACTGTTCACAAGGTAAGAGAAACATAGTTGAAAGCAGAGAAGCACTCAACAGTACCAAACCAGTTGACTGATCCATAAATAATGTAGAACATGTGAAGTTGAAAAAAGAAAAAGTCAGGTTCAGTTGCACTAAGAAAAGTATATTTATCTCTTAATAAAAATAAAAACATAGAAATGTTATACTGTAGTAAAGCCAGTTCTGTAAAGGTCTTCATGCTATGATCTGTTCTGAAAAAATAGCGAGACCTAAGCCCTGTACACATGAGCCGAATGTCGGGAGACATTGGCCGGTTCAATAAAAAACGTCCGACATTCAGCCCGTGTGCATGTCAGTCTGTCCAACAGAAGCTAGGTATTTGGCTGAACATGCTGGAAAACCAGCAGCTGACCGACTCCCGATCAGCTTTCTCGCCCAATGGCAGAGAGTGCTGATTGGAGTGTTCTGGCGGGAGGGCCGTCCCCCTGACAGAACACAACAGCTCAACAGGATGGTTAGTACATTGGCTCCGACCGGAGCTGGGAGTGGTCAGTTTTTTTTCTGGTTGTACCAGGCATTAGTGCACTTTCACCTAGTAGACAACTTTCCCATAGGGCTAGTAGGCCTACCGGTACTTTGTTGCCCCAGGACATAAGGCATGAAACTATATTTGCAGAACTGGAATGCTCCCCAGTAACCCTCAGAAAGAGAGAGCATACAAGCACTATGTACGATGGCTTTAGCCTCATACGCATAATTATACCCAAATATTTTATAGAAGAAACAACCTTAAGATGAGAAAGTTTGCATGGCAATGAATCTGGAAGGAGATCCAGAGGCATTAGCATGGATTTCTCCCAGTTTATGCCTAACCCGGAAAACCTGCCAAACTCCTTAATATATTTCATTACCACCGGCAGGGATGAGCAAATATTGGTCAAGAAAAAAAGATCATCTGCATATAATGATATCTTTTCCTCCATATCTCCCCTAATCAAATCGGTAACATCGGCCCGCATAAGACATGCCAAAGGCTCTTAAGCCAGGGCAAAAAGCAGGGGGGACAATGGACACCCCTGCCTAGTGCCCCGGAAGAGTCTAAAACTGTGAGATTGATGGCCGTTGACCCCAACCAATGCCACCGTAGCGGAGTATAATAACCGCACCCACTGGCAGAATCCAGAGCCAAGCCCAAATTTTTCGAGGATGGCTTAAAGGTATGTCCATTCGACACTATCAAAGGCCTTGATTGCGTCTAACGCCAAAAAGGCACAATTTGAGTGGCCCGGAGCCGGAATCTGCATATTTAAATATGTGCATCTCATATTGAATGCAGATGACTTATTGGGCATGAATCATACCTGTGTGATGTGAAACATAAAGAAAAAAACATATAATATATAAAAATCAAAGTGCATACATAGTCCATATGTGAACCAACAAAAAAGGGAAAAGGAATATCCAATCACTGATGAATCGATATGATAGTCCTATAGTAAGACACACAGTGCAGCAACCATTGAGCAAATAGAAATCCTGTGCGAGGAAACAGCAGAACCACAATATGTCACCAATCACACCTGTGCACCACCACCTATAAAGTTGTATGCTTACCAGAGGTAAGCTGTAATGGGCCAAAAATATTGGACTTGTTCCCAGTAGATGGCGGTCTCCAATTGCAGGGAAAGCAAGCGATCAGATGGAACGAACTTAATGGGCACAAAGCTCAGCGTGGATACCCAAAATGAAGAGAGACTCACATAGTGTGTATCGTATGGTGAATCAGATTTAATAACCAAAATGGCAACTTACAGTTTAAAAGAGTAACAAACATCCGTATAGGACAATGGAGAGCCGGCCGGCATGTGATCTCCCGTTCAGAGCGATGACGTCAGCACGTCTACCTCCCGACGTACGTTTTGCTATAAGATAGCGTCGTCTCCCTCAGGCCCCGTACACACGAGGGGACATGTCCGATGAAAACGGTCCGCGAACCGTTTTCATCAGACATGTCCGCTCGGAGATTTCTGTCTGATGGTTGTACACACCATCAAACAGAAATCCGCGCGGACACGATACGCGGTGACGTGGCCGCGCCGTCACCGCGACGATGACGCGGCGACGTGCACGGCCCTGGAAGGTCAATGCTTCCACGCATGCGTCGAATCACTTTGACGCATGCGAGGGCTTTCGGCCGAGCGGACATGTCTGGTGAGTCTGTATAGACGACCGAACATGTCCGACGGACAGGCTTCCAGCGGACATGTTTCTTAGCATGCTAAGAAACATTTGTCCGCTGGAAACCTGTCTGATCCGCCGGAAAATTGTCCGGTCGGATGTACAGACGACCGAACATGTCCGCTGAAACTGGTCTGCGGATCAGTTTCAGCAGACATGTTCGGTCGTGTGTACGGGGCCTCAGACGACGCTATCTTATAGCGAAACGTACGTCGGGAGGTAGACGTGCTGACGTCATCGCTCTGAAAGGGAGATCGCATGCCGGATGGTTCTCCATTGTCCTATACGGATGTTTGTTACTCTTTTAAACTGTAAGTTGCCATTTTGGTTATTAAATCTGATTCACCATACGATACACACTATGTGAGTCTCTCTTCATTTTGGGTATCTACGCTAAGCTTTGCGGCCTTTGTGCCCATTAAGTTCGTTCCATCTGATCGCTCGCTTTCCCTGCCATTGGAGACCGCCATCTACCGGGAACAAGTCCAATATTTTTGGCCCATTACAGCTTACCTCTGGTAAGCATACAACTTCATAGGTGGTGGTGCAGAGGTGTGATTGGTGACACATCATTGTGGTTCTGCTGTTTCCTCGCACAGGATTTCTATTTGCTCACTGGTCTTTCTATTTGCTCACTGGTTGCTGCACTGTGTATCTTACTATAGGACTATCATATCGATTCATCAGTGATTGCATATTCCTTTTTCCTTTTTTGTTGGTTCACATATGGACTATATATGCACTTTGATTTACTGTATATATATTATATGTTTTTTTCTTTATGTTTCACATCACATTGGTTATTGATTTGTCAGCTTTGGCACTCATGGTAATTCAATTTATCATTTTTTGTGTTGCGCAGCTCTACTTTTTTTTTTTTTATTATTTGTTTTAATGTATGGTCCTACATTATGAGCTGCGGCATTTAAATTTTGATGTGTTTAGTAGCGCAGTATATCCCATTTTTCTCTAATGAATCCTACCTGATCTGAATAAATAATATATTTAATAACCTTATTTAATCTAGTAGCAAGTATTTTAGCTGTGGATAGTAGAGAGATTGGTCTGTAATGCCTAGTACACACGATCGTTTTTTCCGACAGTCAAAAAAACGCCGGGAAAACTGAGGGGAAAACCGAGAACTGTCTCAGTCCCTTTTCCCCTGTACAAACAGACGGTTTTCCCGACAGGAAAACTGCCAGGAGAGCTTTGGTCGGGAAAACCGTCCATGTGTATGATCGCTCGCAGTATTTCCCAGAGGAAAACGGCGTGGAAAAAAACGCTGCAATCCGCGGCGAGAAAAATAGAACATCTTCTCATTTTTTAAACCGCAGTTTTCCTGTCGGAAAAACTGCTAAGAAGCATACACACGGCCGGTTTTCCTGGCCAAAAGAAAACAGCAGTTTTCCTGATCGTGTGTACTAGGCATTAGATTCAGGCTGTAGCAAGTTTTTATCCTTTTTAGATATGACTACAATTACAGATTGACCCATAGTGCCCGGATGAAAAGCCTCAGGAGGGCGGGAAGCATCTCTTTATTACATTTTTTATAGATCTCTATAGGGAGACCGTCAATACCTGGGGCCTTGGAGTGAGGGTAGCTAGCCACCGCATCTTCCACCTCCAGTAAGGTGAGTGAAGCATTAAGAATTTCTCTCTCTTCTTGTGGGATAACTGTAAGATTAATACTGGCCAAATAACTAGATAGCTCTGCTGGGGTATAGTCAGCCCTAGAAGTATACAAATCCTGATACTAGGACTTAAAAATAGATATAATAGCAGGACCCATTTTGTTCTGTGTCATTCTATTCCTATTTGTTTTCCTTGCCTACAATAATACAGCTTTATTTCTAAAATGTGGTTTGTCCTACCAATGACCTTTTTACTCTATATTACTTTTTTACCCTCTCCCATTATTTTATAAACACATATTTTGTGTAAAAATATATGTAATCTAAGATGAAGTACACATCATGAAATTGTTCTACAGGATCTCCTGTTTAATGGAAAAGGCAATGTACAAATTATATTAGGTTTCATTTTAAAATTGCAAACTATGTTTTAAAATTCTAGATTGATTCCAATGATCTTTTCAGCTATGCTTTTAAAGAGTTTTAACTCTTGGCTTTCAAAGGATCTGCTTTTAAATTAAGGGCACTTTCAGTGATTCCAGTAATGGAAATGGAAATCCTGCTCGTCCTCATTACCTTCATTAAAGTTGTCATTGTCGTCAGCTGCTCGTTTACCAATGCTATGCATGTATTATATAAGGCATAACATAACTCTTAAAGCTGAACTCCAGACAAACCATTAAAATTACAGTCCAAGTACATATAAGACCTCATGCACACTGTGGATTAAAAACACGCTTGATGTTTTTTTTTTCTCTTGGTGTGCAACCCAAAGCACAAACACATACTGTATGCGTGTGTGTATATATATATATATATATATATATATATATATATATATATATATATATATATATACTAACAGTATCAGCAGAGCAGTGTATGGTGTCATAAGGGCAGAGATTGGTGTCAGTAGGGTATTTTCTTAGCAGAAAAAGGACGATTATTAACATTTTTGGGGGTTAAATATATTAGGGGTCTAAACAGGGGGAATATGCGCCGCACTGGTTGATTAGGGTGTGCCCAGGCATACCCTGGTCACAGGCCTATGATGTTAGCTTATGTGTCCATGCACACATAGGTGTTTACAGGCTTTTAGAATGGGGTTGGCAACCCGTCGATCGTGATCTATCCGTTGATCATGGGCAGGTATTGGGTAGATCATGTCCTTTCCTTGCCGACCCCCAAAACTTAGACAGAAGCAGGGATGGCATTTACAGGAACTGATCCCCCTGTATTTTCCTGCTGCAGCAGCTGAAAGCCAGTTTTTCCTTCTCTTCCTGACACTAGCATTCAGCTGCTTCAGGAGGAAAACACAGGTTATCGGTTCCAGTAAATGCCACCCCAGCTTTTCAGGTTCCTCTTTTTTTTTGCTGCCCAGGCCCCCCCCCATGTTCTCCCCTGGCCTCCCCCTTCCCCTGCAGCACTTCCAGCTTCACCTCATCTTCTTTTCCTGCTGGATGCTGCAAGCGATTGTTTCAGGAAGGGGAAGGAGCCATGTCTTATACTGGCCCCTTCCCTTTCTAATGAACACAACGGGTGATCTCTCACAGGGGGTTATTTACGAAAGGCAAATCCACTTTGCACTACAAGTGCACTGAAAGTGCACTTGGAATTGTAGTGGCTGTAGATCTGAGGGGGACATGCAAGAAAAATAAAAAAATGCATTTTAGCTTGCACATGATTGGATGATAAGATCAGCAGAGCTTCCCCTCATTTCAGATCTTTCCCTCAGGCCCCGTACACACGATAGAATCCATCCGCTGAAAAATCTCAGCGGATCGGTTTCAGCGGATAGATTCTATGGTGTGTACAATCCAGCGGATCTGTTTCCGTGGATTTTTATCCCCTGGGATGGATTTCAAGCGGATAAAAATTTGAAGACATGCTTTCAAATCTATCCGCTTGAATCCATCCCAACGGATTGATCCGCTGGTCTGTACAGACTCACCGGATCAATCCGTCCGAAGGGATCCCCTGCATGCGTCGTAATGATTCGACGCATGCGTGGAATTCCTTATATGACAGCGTCGCCGCGTCATCATCGCGGCGACGGCGCGACACGTCATCGCGAGGGGATTTCGGCGCGGATTTCGATCCTATGGTGAGTACACTCCATCGGATCCAAATCCGCTGAAATCCTCGAGAGGATTTATCCGCGGAAACGGTCCGCTGGACCGTATCCGCGGATAAATCCTCTCGTGTGTACTAGGCCTCAGATTTACAGCGACTGCACTTCCAAGTGCACTTGTAGTGCAAAGTGGATTTGCCTCCTGTAAATAACCCCCTCTGTGTTCATTCATAACTAAAGCATAGTAAACTGTGTTTACTATGCTTCCGTTTGTAAATGAACAGGGACAATGTGCAAAGCTCTTCCTGTTCATTCATTCTGTCCAGCTGAGGCTGCAGAGATGTGTCCTCAATCTCCTTTCTATGTCTCAAAAGTGACAACATTCAGGGTCTGTTTAGACCCCTGATATTTCACCAAAGCCCAACAACAGGGCTGCTAAAAAAAAAAGTGTAAAAAAATGAAAAAGTAAAATAAAAAAAATAGTAAAAAATAAAATTAAAATAAACTGACACCGTCCACTGCCCTAATCACACCAACATCTGCCCTATTGACACCAATCAGTGCTCTACTGGCACTGTCCTCTATCCTACTGACAAAGTCCAGTAGTGCCCTACTGACACTTTCTACTGCTCTACTGACTGACACAAACCACTGCCCTACTGACACCAATTTCTGCCATACTGACACATTCTCTGCTCTACTGACACCGTCCACTGTTGTCAAAGGTAGCCTAAGCCTGGTTTAGAGGCAGAAAACTACCAAAAACTACCAAATGAGAGGATTGTCCTGTGTGGCTATAGTAAGTTAATATCCTGGCCAATATAATGCATTAACACTGAACGTGCATAAATGTCAGTGAATGCGCATAAACACTTGTGAAAAATGTGGCTTTCACCATGTTTTTAAGCTGACTTTTCTCCTGTAAGGAGAAAAGGCATCCAAAGGAGCACAGTGTGTATGAATCCTGGGGGTTATCCACAAAGCCGCGGCGCAACGTAACTTTTCGGATTTAAGTTACTCCGCCGCAAAATTCCCAAGTTAGGTGCCGATCCACAAAGCACTTACCTGGAATTTTGCGGCGCTGTAACTTAAATCCGTCCGGCGCAAGGCGTTCCTATTCAAATGGGCGAGTCCCATTTAAATTAGGCGCGCTCCCGCGCCGGACGTACTGCGCATGCTCCGTCGGGTAAATTACCCGACGTGCATTGCGCTAACTGACGTCGCTCCGACGTCATTTGCTTAGACGTTAACGTAAATGGCGTCCAGCGCCATTCACGGACGTCTTACGCAAACGACGTAGAATTTAAAATTCGACGCGGGAACAACGGCCATACTTAACATGGCTTAGGACAACTAGGGCTTAGCCCTAGTTTTACGCGGCGGAACTCGACGTAAACGACGTAGATTTAGAGCGTCGGGCCCGTCGGAAGGGGGTTCGTGGATCGCCGTAACTGGTCATTTGCATATTCTACGCCGGCCTCAATGGCCTCGCCACCTAGCGGCCGGCCTAGAATTGCATCCTTAAGATCCGACAGTGTAATTCAATTACACATGTCGGATCTTCGTCCTAACTATGGGAAACTGAGTCTGTGGATCAGTTCCATAGTTAGGACCAGGGATACGACGGAGTAACAGCAGTTACTCCGCCGTATCTCTTTTGAGGATCTGGCCCCCTGTGTATAATGCCGCGTACACACAACCGTTTTTTATGACGAGAAAAATTGCATTTTTTAAATTGGTCGTGAAAAACAGTCGTGTGTATGCTCCAGAGCATTTTTCTAAATGAGAAAAATGGGCGTTAAAAATGTAGAACCTTCTCTATTTTTTCTCGTAGTTTTTCACGTCGTAATTTTTCACGTCGTGAAAAACGGTCATATGTACGCTTTAACGAGGGGGGAAAAAACGTGCATGCTCAGAAGCAAGTTATGAGACGGGGAAATTAGCATGAGCAGCCCAAAGGGTGCCGCCATTCGAATGGAACTTCCCCTTTATAGTGCCGTTGTACGTGTTGTACGTCACCGCGCTTTGCTCGAGCATTTTTTTTCACAATCGTGTGTATGCAAGGCAGGCTTGAGAGGAATCACGTCGAGAAAATTTTCATTTTTTTCAATGACATGAATAACGGTCGTGTGTACACGGCATAAGAGTTGTTTTATACAGTTCTTCTACATATCACAGCCCTTTCTGACAGGGCAGGAGACCTGCTTTTTATCTCTTGCATTCCGATAACAATTACAGGTCCCCTCCCAACCCCAACCCTGTGGCTGGACAGTGAAAGGAGAATCAGCAACAAATGATCTAATCTCTCTGCCCCACTGCCCTCTCCTCTTGGGCTCTGCAGTAAGGGGACTTCAAGAACCTGATACCAGGTCAAATTCAGGTTCTTATGCTGCTTCTATTGAAAAGGATATATTTAGGGCCTATTTAGACCTATGTATTTTACCCTCAATGTATTTTCCATTGAATTAAACACATTCAAATTCCTATGGGCAGCAGTAGTGTAGTGGTTAGCCCTTCTGCCTGGCAGCACTAGGGTCATCAGTTTGGACCCCAACAATGGCACTGCCTTATTGGAGTTTGCATGTTCTTCTTTTGCAGGTTTCCTCCCACACTCCAAAAGACATGCTGGTACTGTACGTTAACTGGCTCCTGTCCAAACTGGCCCTAGTATGTGAATGTGATTTAGGGACCTTAGATTGTAAGCTCATTGACTGGTATGAATGTACAATATATATGTAAATAGTTTGGTGCTATATAAATATCTGTAATAAATAAATGTGAACAGGAGTATATGCATTGTTAACATGTGCTACAATGCGCTTTGTATAAACTGTCAACAGACCTCATAACACATATGAATATGTGTCAAAGTGCATTGTTAATAAATAGTTGCATTATTTTTCTACTCAGGTAATGACTAGGATATACAGCATCTCACAAAAGTGAGTACACCCCTCACATTTTTGTAAAATGTTTTCATGTGAAAACACTGAAGAAATTACACTTTGCTACAATGTAAAGCAGGTGCAGTGCTTTAGTTACATTGTCTTTCGTCCCAGAGATCATGATGTCATCAATATAGTGAAATACTGTGACTTTCAAATTCAGGGAACTTAAATCTTGGGCAACAAGTTCATGACAAATTGTTGGAGAATGAACATATTCTTCAGGAAGCACGGTGAAAGTGTACTGGCGGCCATCCCACACAAAGGCAAACTGGTTCTGACACTCTGGGTCTATCAAAATAGAAAATAAACTATTAATGTCTGACAGCATAATATTCTCCTGCCTCTTTAGCAGTTTTTGCAATGATTGAGATCATATCAGGTACACGTGACTTCAATGGACTAGCCACTTTGTTTAGACTGCTGTAATCCACAGTTGATCTATATGTCCCATCAGGTTTCTTTACTGGGAACATTGGAGACGAGAAAGGACTTACAGCAGGTCTAAGGTCTAAACAATGTTTTTCAGGCTTTAAAAAAAAACTATGTTTTTTTTCAACTTGATCAATAAAAAGGTCTTGCCTAAAAAAAAATGCTCTAGCAAAGCGCGGTGACGTACAACAGGTACGACGGCACTATAAAGGGAAAGTTCCATTTGGATGACGCCACCCTTTGGGCTTCTTTAGCTGATTTTGTGTTAGTAAAAGACGATTCGCGCTTTTCTGTGATGAATGTGCTTACTCCATTACGAACGGTAGTTTTACCAGAACGAGCACTACCGTCTCATAACTTGCTTTTGAGCATGCACGGATTTTTCACGTCGTTAAAGCCCACACACGACCATCTTTTACAACCCGAAAAACTTCAACGTTAAAAACGTAGTGAAAAAATAGAGCATGTTCGAATTTTTTTTTGCCCGTTTTTCAGAACCCAAAAAATGCTCTGAAGCCCACACACAAACGATTTTAATGACATAAAAAAAAAATTAATCGCCGCCCATACCCCCCTCCCCCCCCCCCGAAAAATTATTGTGTGTACTTCTTTTTTTTAAATCAAAAAGGATTTTATTGGAACAACACAGAAAAATGTGGAAAGGTTTTAACAAGCAGTACGGTCATACAATCTTTGTACACATAGTAGTCTTCCACCATCTAAACAATCACATAGAGCAGGAGAAACATTTTGCACCACACATTAATATACACCATGTGGTAAACCCGGACAAGCATTGCAAAACAGGAATAAAAACAGCAAGGACCATGGAGAAAACCCCACTAACCCTCCACCCTTTATAGTAACAAGCGATCCATGATCAGATCGACCGGGGCTAAACCAGGGACGGTTAACCAACACGCCCATATTTTGAAAAAAAAATTAATTCTATTCCTCTAGTCTGATAGTATCACCCATTTGGTTTACCCATTCCCTCACCGCAGGGTGTTCTTCTGACTTCCAGTGCCTCAAGATACGTTTTCTGGCCTGGAAGAGAGCCCTACCTATCGCTATCCTAGAAGGCTCCTCCTCCGGGACATCCTCCACAATACCCAGTAAGCACAATTTAGGGTATGCCTTCAGCTGAACCTGAAGCACATGGTTGATTGTATCCAACACCTCCTTCCAGTAAATATGCAATTTGGGGCACTGTCCCAACATGTGGATCAGGTCGCCATGGTTCCTCTTGCATCTTGTACAAGAAGGATCCTCTCGCACACCCATTCTCTCCAACCTAGCTGGTGTGTAGTGTACACGAAGAAGGATATACAGCTGGGACAATCTTTGGGCCACATTTAGTGAACATAAGGGAACCGCTGAGAGCGCCTCCTCCTATTGGTCTTCCTCAAAGATACCTATGTCTCTCTCCCACCTGGATACGAGTCCTGCAGTATTGTTAGTTAGAAATTTGACAAGAAGCATGGAGTAGCTGCATGATATGAACCCCTTATAAGCGGTTGCATCCCTCATGTAGTTAAATATAGGTGTGGGATTCATGCGTCACCATTCGATTGTGCCCCCACCACATGTTGGAGCTGGAAATAATAGAACTGCATGGAGGTATGGAGATTAAATTTCACCTGTAACGCAAGAAAAGGATGCAGTTTACCATCTCTAAATATTTGTGTCATTTGTGTGATTTCGTACTTCTGCCATCTCTTGCCATATTGTAGTTTCTCCAGCTCCAAGTAGTGCCTATTTCCCCAGATGGGGCTATATCCAGTGAAACCCTCCACTTGATGTAATGTTCTAACTTTGTTCCATACTTTCTGCATCAAATTGTAAGTAGGAAATAGCTTATTTGACTTGGCAAACCTAAGTGCCTCCAGGCCCTCCTCAACCTTCCCTCCCCGTAGCCACCTGAAGAAGGTGCGCTACCGAGTCCACCAAGTTAAGCACCGGAGTTACAGGTGGACTCAGCACCCTCGCTATATTTTGAAGTTGGGATGCCAAGTAATACAACCAATGTCAGGTCACCCGTAGCCAGGTGACAAGTGCACCCCGTAGGTGTCAGGGATGCACCACAGGGTGGTGAATCCTATGGCCGACTACTGCTAGCAGAGACGAAGTGTGAACCTAAGATCACCCAGGGCGCGGAGTCTAAGACCCAGTTTTGTATTCACCAGAGCCTTTGATGGTAAGGATGGTCTTGGCCGCAACTGGGTCCAGGTCGCATCCCCAAGATTCCTCAAGTCACACTCCGCAGGGAGAAAGGGGAAGCAGTCAGCAGGACAAACAGTGGTGATGGGCAAGCCGAGGTCAGGGCAACAGGCAGACAAGGATAACCGTGGGACATGCAAATAGTCAGGGGCACAGGCAGACAAGGAAGTCGGGAACAAGCCAAAACGGTACACGGAAGATGAACGAAGCACTCTGCAAAACAGGAACTAGCAACTATACTGCAGACAGGAACTAAGCATAGGAACACTGTTGAACAGCCCTGCAGACCTGTAGAGCAACGGTTAATATAGGCTTCCTGGGATGGACTAGGGTGGAGCCATACAGGAAGAGGAAGTGATAAAAAGGGGAACCAGAGCAGGGTCAGCCTCTAATGAACACATGGAGATGAGGTAAGCAGACAGGCTTGTTGCATATTCATGACAACCAAGTAGTTGGGAGAGAAAGCACTCCTGCCTCATTTGGATGTTGTAACTGCTCTAGCTTAACCCTTGCTGTGGAGTTTAGCCAAATAAGTGACCTAAAAATGGAGTTAATAACTCTAAACTGTTTGAGGGAAACAACCATAGGAGAGTTGTGAAGTATATACAGAAGTTGTGGCATCAAGATCATCTTTATCAGATTTATCCTACCTAAGGACACTTCTTGAATTGTCTCCCCAAGTTCTTTGTGGCCTCCAGGAAGTCTGTACTGCTTGAGACAGACTGGCTTCTCTGATGGAGGAATGTAGACAGGGGTCCATTTCTCATGACCTCTGATCACAGCCTTCACTACCCTAACCAGATATGATTTATCCAAATACACAAATGTGAATGTACTCCGTTCAGTCTGAATAGGCTGACCTTGAAATACATCCATCCCAAGAATATTTTCGTGTAACTCTGTTACCAAAACATTTGTTCAAAATCCTGGTCCCTTGCCAATAGCCAATTTCACCCGTGTCCTAACTGCTGGTGTGGTTTACAAACCTTCTACAAAAATCAATTCTCCTTTGTTATGGGAGGGATTTCCTTGCAAAAGTGTAACTTCAGCTGATCAACTAAAGCCAGATGTGTAGGAGAAGATGACTACATACCATACAGTGAGAGGTGCATATGGGCGTTGGTCTCCTGCTGTCACTGTCCGTACTGCTATTACAGGAGACTCAGCTTCATAAAGGACAAGGAACTTCCCAATCTTCTTTTCTGAGTCTCTCTAACTCCTCCCCAGGATATAGGGATTTGGGTTTGGGTTTATGTGCAGTGTTAGGAATTGGTTTGGGGCTAACAAGAGGGGTCTGTTCTGTTCTCTAAATCTAAGCTGATGTTATCTTCACTAGGAGTAGTGTTTCTAACCCTGAACTATTTCCCTACTAAATGGTTCAACCTCTTCAGCATTTCTGCAGTAGATAGCCCATCTATTTCATCTTTAAATATTCTTGCCTTTAATAGGTCCACCCACATTTTTTCCTAGAAATAACTAGCCTGGTTTTCTCTTCACCTCCTGTCTTCTCTACCCAATTCCCTTTCTTCTCTCTTCTTTTCTACTTGTATTCTTCCTGTCTGGGCCTTGGCCTCATCTACTACCCTGACTGGTTTTGTTTTAGTCTCCTCTAGCTCCCTCAACTGGCTTAAGAGAGTGGTGGCTTTATGAATCTTGCTGTTTAATCCCAGGCCTCCTGGCAAGGACAATAAAGGAGCCCTGAGATTAAATGGAGCAGACTTCATTAACTTAGAGTGCAGAGCAGACATAAAGGGTTCCATAACTGGACCCATCCATCCTGGAAATGTATTTGATCAAGTTATACAACCCATCTCACGTAACTTGGAAATACTCTTTGCTATTATTATCCATGAGTAGGTATTTTCCAGTTCACTAGGACTAGCGTAGACTATTCCATCTCTCACAAGGTCAAACAGTGAAAAATTCATACTAAACTCTCAGGGTTTCTGCATTGCCTGACACAATTGTGGATCATGGGTTAACACTCTTATAGCCATTGCTTCATTACCTGACTAATCAACATAGAAGGCAAATCAACAATTTGTTTATATTGTTTATCCAGCTCATGGAGTTCAGTTTCTGTAAACTCCATACTTCTTCAAATTCAACATCTCTGGGGTTGCGATAATGCATCTCCCCATCTGCCATATCCTCTCTATCATGTTGCCGTTTACGATGCTTAGTAATGAGAGGTCTGGCATACCTTTTCATTCTCAATAGCAGATCATCATCTGAAATATCAAACTCTATCTCCTCATCCTCACTATCATTTCAGGAGAGCATATCCTCACAATCTCAGTTTTGGGATGTGACAATGGCACGTACCCTGTCTTTACTATCAGGTTTACAGACCTTCCTTTTCCTTAAGGCATTAATTGATTTGGT
Organism: Rana temporaria; assembly: GCF_905171775.1. NCBI lineage: Eukaryota > Metazoa > Chordata > Amphibia > Anura > Ranidae > Rana > Rana temporaria. The sequence continues at coordinate 147,491,436 of NC_053493.1, forward strand.
CATGAAGGCTAAACACCGTTCTTGCAAATCATCAGCCCGACTATCAGTTTAACGAACACACTCCAAAGCAACTGCTAGCTGGTCTTTTAATACCTTACCTTAACTTCTGCCTATGTCTTATGCCTCCTTTGTGATTCAGTATAGAGAGCATGAAAAAAATAGCAACCCACTGTGGACACTGTCCCCTTCTCTGCTTTACATAAATCCAACCCCTTAAGGCTAAAATCTACAAAATTATCTTTATCACCCCAAGTTTATTTCAAGGGAGAAGCCGCCTTGCTTTTCCTAAACAGCTTACGCAGCATTTTTACCTAGCACAAGTTACACAACACACCACAGAAAAAAAAAAACAAACAGGTCTTCTTCAGTTAAATTATAGTGCAGATCGCTGCACAAGCCCCCAATTGTTTTGCTTGCATCTATCTAGCAAGGTTACTTTGCAGTATAAGCAAGAAAACGGAGACCTCTGAGAGCTCAGATTTTGGAACTGACCTCCTGGCAAGGTGTGTTGCTTGCTGGAATCTGATGCCTGCAAGAGGTTGTGGGTGTGTATTACTGTCTCCTGGCAATAGCAGCAGGCAGCCAGGTAGGCAGCAACAACACGACTGGATGGATGCCCGACAGAGTCCAGCAATGTCATTGCCCACCCCCTTTATCACACCAGGTCAAGGCGGCTCAGCTACACCTGGGTGGCTGTGGCCAGCAGGTGGTGAAGATTTAGTGTGCAGTCGCAACTCCCAGAGAGTTGCTAGTTCTGTCACCTTGGGGCCGGGTTTCTTCTATATTAGAAGTAACAGCAGCGCAGAAGTGAGAGGAGGAAAAACACAGGGCTAGCATGGCGCCGGAGGTTCGGCTAGGTTTTGGCTAAGAAAAGCTCTGCCTCCTGGACCCAGGAACCCTCTGGATGGTGTCACCCCCTCTGGAGGGTGTCACCTGGGTATGGTTCACACCATTTGCACCCCCATAGTGACGCCACTGACAACACTGCACCTCTATAGATACATTACAGTGAGTGAGTGTTACCCTAGGATAGGGTATTAAAGGAGGAGGGAACGGTTCCCCTAATGCAACTTTTTCATAGCAGTTTGGGGACTGAAGTTTTTGACCCCCGCAGCTCTGAAATTTCGGAGACAGGAAGATGACGGGGCATCCCTTCAGTGAACATTTCTCCAGAATCCAGCTGCCTGCATGACATGGGACATACTTTATTACTGGTAAGCAGGGCCATTGATGGAATCAGCCCTTCTTTAGAAGGGACTTTTATTCTGCTAAACTGATGGGGCTCTGGGGCAGAGGGAGGACTCTACCTGTGGGCACATGCACAGAAATTTCACCGGCCGTGGCTCCCCGCTATTAAATAAAAGTTCTCCAGGTGCCATCAGTTCAGCAGCAGGGGCCTAGGACAGAAAGGGGACTATTTACATGTAGCGCCTGTGTACTTTCAGTCCAGGTGCTATCTTAAATTTAGAGGGGGGTGAGAGAGTTGGTTTACTCTCATCTAGCTAATTCAGCTAAATTAGGTTTCTGCTATAGCTAGGCTGTACTGCCAGTTCATTATGTGTTCTGTAGATACCTTTTCATCTCTGGGTGACAGGTGGCAGCAGTGGAGTTCAGTCTGAGGCGCCTCTTGCCAGCAGCCAATCAGAGGAGTTTCTCCCTCGCGGGGCATGCTGGGGGAGGGTACTTCTTAAGAAGACGCCATTTTGGGCTGCTGGTCTGTTCCTGGTTCCGGGTGCGGCACCCACCTTCAGGGTGTGCACACATCACGGGCCCCGGTTATATGGCCTACCAGGCCGGCGGCACGTGCTACGCGGTGTCCTTGGCTCCGGGACCATGATGGCCCGGAGCAACTGAAGCTGTGGCGGGACCCCAGTCATCTACTGGGTCCCCAAATTTCTGAAGAAGATCCCAAGCGAGTTGTGCTGTTCGGTGGGGAGTCAGTCTGAGGTGAGCCCGGAGGCAGGTGATCCAACAGGGCCTAGACAATCCACCAGGGATCAAGGTGACCGGACATTGACAGTTTGTTTGATGGCAACCTGTCAGTCGGTAACCATTGGAAAAGACTACCTGAGGTTGATTCAGGCGCTAATTTACGAAGGAGGATTTACCTCACTACCTATGTTCTGGAGAAGGGGCCTGTGGCAGAGGTCCCATTCTGATCCGCCAGTTTTATTAAGTCTGTGGCAGAGACTTATTTTCTCCTCAAGCTCTAAGTGATACCCTGGCTGCCAGGTCGGTGTGAGAGGCCTGTCCAGGTACGCTATACTCCCTCGGCTGAGGGGCGACGAAAGTGAAGTTTATTTGAAGCAGGACTGCTTCTGTTCTATCCAGGCCTGAATCTGCAATTTCTCTATCCATCTCAAGTTCACTGTTTGCCGTGTTGGGCAAGAATAAAAGCACAGAAAAAGACACCTTGCTGTTTTGACATTCCATTACTGCTCTCTCATCATCATCATCCTCATACCCCTAGACGCATCACAGAAGGTAACACGCCGTCCCAAATCTAACCAGCGGCTCCTGCGGGGGTAGCGCTACATACATATTTGTGGGAGCAGGTTGGGTGATCCTTTGTGCATGGCTCGTGGGATTACTGTGTGAGCGAAATTAGGAATTTAAAGGCAGGGACTGTCAGGAGGAGGAGGGAACCCTCTCAGGCAGGCTGTATGGGGCCCCACAATTTGTATTGGCAGCCCTGCTGGTAAGTAATGTAGCTAAAAAAAAAATAGCCAAACTTCAGCTTCATATTTTGTAGATGTTAAACTAATTTCATTTAACTCAGTTTCTCGCACTCTTGTATACATGCAGAGGTAGTTTTTCACAAGTTTCCATGGAAAATCCAACGCATTATTCTACTTGTGTTACATTCAGTATGTTAAAGAAAATCCAATTTCCAAAGCAGTTATATGAGAAATAGATGGATCGGTGCAGCTTCACAGTTGCTGAGGCCTGCACTGAATCTGCTGTCAGATCTAGGCTGTAATTAACCGTACAGCTGAAAAATGACAGAAGTGAACAGCAGTGGCAGTTTTTCTCGACTGTGCATAAACACTGGCAGCAAGATGAAGTTAGAAGCATTAAAATCAAAGAGCTGTGTCACATCACTGCTTCAAATCTCTAAGCGGCTCTTTGAAAATCATCTGGCCTCGGCAAACGCAAACAGTCGATAAAAGCTTCAGTCGAATAAGCAGCCTGGCCCCTCATCTGATGTCCCTGAGAAACCAACAGCATTGTTGTAACACATTTCTCTCTTCACTCACCGAGAAAATAACTTTTAAAACCAGATTTAATCAGTAAATGATTTAATTTCAGAATATGAATGTATTATTATTTCTTTATAGCAGTCAGTCCGTATATGGCACAAGAACCAGAGTTTATATTAACCTGAAGTTTTTTACATCACACTATACAGAGCAATTGTCAGAACAGCTGTGCAACCTATACAATGAATAATGAACACCATAAGATAAAGCACAATTTATTCTAGTTGTTCATTCCATTAAAATAATTTAATGAATTTTTTTATAGTGAAATGTATTTGTTTTGTGAAATTAAATGCATTTTACATTTAACTAAGTAATTGAATAAGTACTTGAATTTGCCTTGAATTTGAATTTTTCTTGGTATTTGTCATTAATTTCACAGCAACACTAAAGGCAGTAGTGTATTTAGATTTTGTGCTGCCCTAGGCCTGACTAAACTCGTGCACCCCCTAATTTAAATATGACCCACCCCTTCCTGTCAAAGCCAAACCCTGTGTTGTTTAAGACCCGCCCTGACATTTTTCGAAATTTTTGAGTGGGGACACTAGTTCTGAGGGCCTGGGGGGCAATGGAATCCCTTAATTTGCATAGATTTTCTCTCACTTCCTGTTTGGCTATGGGGCAGGAAGTGAAGGGAAATCTCTGCAATGGGACAGAGATGGTAAAGAATAAACTGACAGGGGCTATAATCCTCCCTTACTCCTTACTTTATCCAAAATGAAAAAAAAAAAAGTGTTGCCTATAGCTCTTAAAGCGGGGGTCCACCCGAAAAACATTTTTTAACATTAGATTGAGGCTAATTGTGGGAAGCACAATCTTTTTTTTTTAAATCAATGCAGTACATACCTTTTTAGAGATAGATGTTCTCCGCGGCTTCCGGGTATGATCTTCGGGACTGGGCGTTCCTATTTGATTGACAGGCTTCCGACCGTCGCATACATCGCGTCACGCATTTCTGAAAGAAGCCGAACGTCTGTGCGCCTCTATACGGCAACTCGTGACGCGCTGTATGCGACGGTCGGAAGCCTGTCAACTCGTGACGCGCTGTATGCAGTATTTTGTTAAATGACCTTTTGCTTTAATTACAACTTTTAGTCTGTTGGGATATGTCTCTACTAACTTTGCACACTCTTCTTTGCAGAACTGCTCAAGTTCAATTAAATTTCATGATGACCGTTTGTCAGTCTTCTAGTCATTCCACAGATTTTCAATGGGGTTTAAGTCTGGGCTCTGACTAAGCCATGCAAGGATATTCACATTTTTCTCCTTCGACCACCGTGTGGTAATTTTTCCTGTGTGCTTTGGGCATTTTCATGTTGCAAGGTAAACCTTCCCATTGACATATTTTTGACAAGTGCTCCAGTCCCTTCTGAAGAGAAACACCCCCATACCATTTACCACCTCCATGCTTTACTGTAGGAATGGTGTTATTTGAAAGGTGAGCTGTATTGGATTTCCACCAGACATATCAATTAGTGTCGAGGCCAAATAATTAAATTTTAGTCTCATCTGACCATAAAAACCTTTTTCCTTGTGGCCTCAGAATCTTTAACCACTTGCCACCCGCCCACTGTTAAATGACAGAGGAACGGTGCGGCTCTCGTTCTGGGATGACGTCATATGGCACACGCAACATGGCTATCGTGGCAATACCTAGGACACGGCACGACTCCAATCTCTATAGAGAGAGCTGGCTCTTTAACCATGTGATTGGCTGTGTCCAATCACAGTTGGTCACATGTTAATGCGGAATTGACGTATATTGTCTCTTCTCGCCTCATACTGACAGAGTGTGTGGCAAGGAGAGCCGATCAGTGGCATCTCCTCACAGGGGAGACCAGGACAGGTAATCAGGGCACTGATCACCCGTGCCCTGATTACAGTAAAGCCCCAGCAGTACCCATCATTGACACCAATCAGTGCCCATGAGTGTCACCAATCAGTGCCTATCAGTGACACCAAGCAGTACTCATTAGTGATGCCAGTCAGTGCTGCCATTCAGGGCCCATCAGTGCCTGTTCATCAGTGCTGCCCATTAGTGCCTCCCATCAGTGCCCATTAGTGACATCCATTGGTGCCCATCAGTGCCGCCTTTTGGAGCTGCCTATCAGTGTCCACCAGTGCCACCTATCAGTGCCCATCAGTGTCCACCAATGCCACCTATCAGTGCCACATATCAGTGTTTATGAGTGCCACATATCAGTGCTACCTATCAGTGCCCATCAGTGCGGCATATTAGTGTCTCCTTATCAGTGCCACCTAATCAGTGCCCATAAGTGCCACCTTATCAGTGACCATCAGTGCCCATTAGTGCAGCCTATCAGTGCCCATCAGTGCAGCCTCATCAGTGCACATCAGTGAAGGAGAAAAATTGCTTATTTACAAAATTTACTGAGAGAAACAAAATTTCTGCTACTGTTTTAGAGTTGCTGTAGGCCTCATGGTAGCCTCAGAGATATCCTCCTGGCTCTTCATCCAGTTTGGTGCGACATCCTGATCCAGGGAGGGTCTGTGTTGAGTGAGTGAGTGAGTGAGTGAGTGAGAAACTTATATAGCGCAGCACATGCGAACTAAATCGCCTCTGGGCGCTTGTTGTTCCTTTCTCTTTTGAGATCAAAAGAGATGAGTTTTGATCTTTCTTCTGAAGGCCAAGTGGTTCTCCTCTAACCTAATGCTGGTTGGTAAAGCGTTCCATAGCCTAGGGCCTTGGAACGCAAATCTTCTTTGCCCTTTGGATTTGTATCTGGCTTTGGGCATCTGGAGCAGATTTTGGTCAACTTGTCCAAGTTGTTGCAGATTGGTTCTTACGACTGGCGTGAAACAGAAGTTCTGTTTTGGAGCTGTTGAGTTTAAGATAACTCTTTGTCATCCAGTTTTCTATCAAAGAGAGACATGTCTCTAGAATGAGATGATGATCCTTTTTGTTGCAGATGCGAAAATACAGTTGTGTGTCACCTGCATAGGAGTGTCAAAGTAGATTTTGGCTACTGATGATTTCAAAAAGAGGGCGGAGATAGATGTTGAACAGCACCGGTGACAGAGGGGATCCTTGAGGGACCCCGCATGACACCGTGCGTTTTCAGAAGTGAAAGGTCCCAGTTTCACTATTTGTGATCGGTTTTCCAAAAAAGAGGAGAACCAGGATAGATCATTTTCTGTGACTCTGGCTACTTCCGCTAGCCGAGTCTGTAATAGTTTGTGATCTACTGTATCGAAAGCTGCGCTAAGGTCCAACAGAACTAGAAGACAAGATTCTCCTTCGTCTGCGGCCTTGAGAGCGTCATCCCATATTTTAAGTAGTGCTGTTTCCGTTCCATGACCAGGACGGAAACCCGATTGGAGTGGATCGAGTAGATTATGGGTATCTAGATGCTGTTGCAGCTGTTGTACCACTACTTTCTCCATTACCTTGGAGAGGACGTTTAGGCCTGTTATGGGGCGACGGTGAGTTGGGTCTTTGGGGTCAAGTGTTGGTTTCTTTAGGATCGGTTGGATTATGCCTTGTTTCAAATGGGAGGGCACTATGCCTTCCCTGAAGAACTGATTTATAAGCTGTGTGATGGGTGGAGCCAGAATATCAGCACATTCCTTCAGCAGTTTAGTGGGGATGATATCATTGGGCGCTGTGCTATTTCGCAGAGCGCCGATGATATTGTTGGTGGTATCGATGGAAATGGCTTTGAGAGTGAACTTTGGTGATTGTGGAGAAGTTTTGTGGGAGTTGGGGGAATGGTTGAGGGGGGGTTGGAGGGGTGTTATTTTGCTGAATGCTTTGACAGATTCTCTCGATTTTACTGATAAAATAGTCTGACAATTCATTGCAGAATTCTTGACTATATGTGTTGGGGGCTTCAAGACAGGCTGGATTCATGGCCTGGGTGACAAGCCTGAAAAGTTCTCGGGGGCGGTTTAGGGCATTGGTGATGAAAATTGAAAAGTGATTTTTTTTGGCTTTGAAGATTTCTTTATGGTATTTATTTGTTATTGCCTTGTAGATGGCATTGTTTTCCTCGGAAGAGCTTCTTTTCCAGGCGGCTTCGGCCCTCCTGCGCTCTTGCTTCAGCAATGACAGCTGGTCGTTGAACCAGTTGGAATTGTTTTTCCGGATGCAGATTTTGCGTTTTGGCGCTGCTGAGTCAGCTGACTGCAGCAGAGCCTTGTTGATGGCATCCAGGGTTTCTGTGGTTGTTAGGTGTGGTTGGATTGTTAAACCAAATACTTTCCACTTCTTAATAATAGACTTCACTGTGCTTCTAGGCATTGATAAAGCCTTTGAAAAGTTGTTTGTATCCAGATCCTGAATTGTGTCTGTCCACAGCTTTATGCTGGAGATTTTTTGGCAGTGTCCTTCCACCCATAATTGATTGTTTGCTTTGGTTGCACTACCATGGACTGAAATGCTCCAGGAAAACTCTCATCATGCTGAGCTAATCAAAAATACCACAGCTGATCACAGTTGAAAGTCAAATGGCTATATGTGCCATTGAGAATGTGATTAGCTACACCTGCTTGAGTTTACACATTTTTAGGTGGGGGTGATCCTTTTTCCAACTCAGTGATTCTGTTTTTGAATAAAAAAATAAAACTGACATTATACATTTCACTTGGATGTTATAAGTTGCACTTATATACAGCTGAATAAAACAAAAAATGTGTCTGTCTACTCTTTATTAAAGCAACAAAATATGATTATGTTAAAGCGGGGTGGATCTTTTCTATACCCACTGCATGTGTACCTCAACAGTGTAAATAAAACTGTTTGCTCAGCTTTAAATGTGTCCACTTATTTTATATGTGGGCAGAAATGGATCTGTTAAAACAGCAGCACATAGTATATAGAATTGTTTTCATTTTGATAATATTGTGTATTTTGCATTGGGAAAATTATAGAAAATAACAGCTGTTGAGTCAACTGAATAATATGCCATTCTTAAAACAAATGTAATTGCTTAGTATTGAGAAACATTTAGAACACTTAACAAAAAACAAGTCGCCAAATAAATAGTCACAAACGATTTCAAGCAGAAATTAAAAATGTATTAAACAGGATATTTTGTGTGGTGTGAATGTTGTGGCACGTAAAAGTGCTTTTTTCTATGCCCCAAAGCTTCACAGTGTTCCAGCTGATTAATTTCACTGTTAAAAGCTATGATCTGTACATGGGATATGAAAAATCACACTTACAACTGTAGGTGAAATGAAGACTCTGAAAATATACAAGTCGCTTTCAAAGTCTGTAAATGGTGGGGTAAATTATTCCACTAAATTATTTTAATATTTCCAAATTAATTTAAGAACCCTTGATGTTACTAATGCCACATACACACGATTGGTTAAACCGATGAGAATGGTCTGATGGACCATTTTCATCACTCAAAACCGATCGTGTGTGGGCGCCATCGGTTATTTAACCATCAGTTAAAAAAAGCCAACTTGTTTTAAATTTAACCAATGGATTCCTAACCGATAGAACAAAACCGATCGTTAGTAGGCACAAGTATATCACAGTAGGGCTACCATGAGGTAAGGTATAAGAAAAAAGAAAACGGAAACAAAAGGAGAGGAAGAATAAGTAGTGGGCCTCTAAAGACAGAAAGTAGGATGGAGCCCAGCCCTAATAACAGACAAATCCATGTGTATGGTATAAAAAAATGTAATTGAGTAGGCCAGTTCCGGGAAAGAATAAAGAGAAAAAAAATAGACAAGAAGAGAAAGAATGAGAAGAAGAGAGGATATTCCCCCGAACATAGTGCATCCCCCGATGAGGCAGCAGGTAGGGCACGAAATTGTGTTTCTACCACTATGGCAAAAGTATACTTTATTTGAAATCTGGCGGTAGAAATTGTTTAACCCACGGTGGCCATATTTTATTGAATGATCTGGTCTAATCTTTGTCCAAGACTTCCATCTTAGCATGAAGCAGGCTACGATTCATTCTATGTATAAATCCTGTATAATAATGTTTAGTCTTGGCCCCAGTTAGGGTATGAGATTTCCATGTCTTAGCTATTGTCTATTTCGTGGATGTCAAGAACTGGATTAAAAGTTTGAATTGTCTATGCGTCAAAGATTCTGTCCTCAGATTTAGGAGGGCAGTCGACGGTCCGGGGGGGAGAGAGAGTTTCAACATCTCAGAGGCAAGTGCGAAAATGGCTTTCCAGAAATCTTGGGCCGCTGGGCTACCCCTCCTTCTGTTTATATGTGAGGCCAGGTTACTAGTGTGATTAGTATCCTGCACAGAGAAAGCCATCCATCCTTCTGTGAGAGATTTATAGCAATCTTAGACCTCTTGTGCTGTGAGGTCTTGAGCTCCGTTAAGCATGTTTATGTGGTGGTGGCTGGAGCACTGCAGATGATAAATAGATTCAATAAGCTGAGTTTCACAAGTGGATACACTTTTAAAACCACCATTGGAATTTTTATGTGGTTTTATTAATTATATTTTTCACAATTGTATGTATCACATATTCATTTAGAAATAATGCTTTCTTTTTTACAGTATTTCTACTGTATTTTATTCTGTATGAAGAAAACCCATTTTACCACTCCACTAATGTCTGTATAATATCTGACCACCTTCTTACTTCATCTTATCCATATTCTATTAACCATAAAAATTCAACTTATTTTTAAACACCGATACTTTAACAAATCATAAACATAAGAATGACTGTAGCACTTTAATACAGTAAAATGTTCTGCTTTGAAGGAAGATTAGAAGGGAATGAGCCATTAGGGCCTAACTGAAGAATATATACATTTGTTTTGTGTTCAAACAACCATCTCTTAAAAGACTCCTAATTGATGCTCCTATTTAATCAATGACATTTTCCTAAATACTAGTGAGTTTAAAAGCTTTGTAAATTAATTAGAAAATGGGTGAGTAGAGTATTGCATTATCTTTCCATCACTACATGTTCCGTGTGTTTCATGTAGTTTCATCTAGATGTTGCCAGCTGTACACTAAGACATAGGTGCTGCATATGTATCTGCTCCTTGAAAGTCAGACTTGCTTCAAATGTTGGCCATTCTTGTAATAGGCTTTCAGTATATTCTTATCTGTCTTCTCAAATCAGTCTTCTATAGAATTTGCATACATTCCCTGCTTCGTGGATTTTGTTTGGCTCTGGCATTAGTCAGCAGAACCGTAAATGACTGCTATACACTAATACTTTCCAGGTCAAGTGATCAATAGGTTCAAAGTTTTCTTAATGTCTTTGAATAGCAAAGATTTGTTTTTTCATTTGGATTGATTAATGAAGGGGGACAAGTCACCCCCCCCCCCACTTTATTTTTTGGAGTGAGCATCCCACTGGAGAGATTTCTCTTAACATCCTGTTCTGGGGATTCAGGAAGGGTAACACCCCTTTTTGACAGCTGCCACTGGAACAGGTCTCCAATTTGGAAGCCTTTCCCTCTATTCCTGTTCAAATAACAACTCAAAATGTTGGCTTTTCTTTCATTTTCAATGACAGTAGACAAATTGTAGGGTACATTTCCACAGTGGAGACACAGACAGCAATTAAAACTTGACAGGGGCTCTAATTCTTCCCTACTGTATCCAAAAATAAAAAATAAATGGATTATATGTAAACTTTAACCATTTAAGGACCCCTTCACGCCGATATACGTCAGCAGAATGGCACGGCTGGGCACATCAACTTACCTGTACGTTACCCTTTAAGCCCAGTCATGGGGACGCATGCGCGCGCCGCTGGGACAACCTGGTCCGAAGCTCCATGACCGCGGCTGCGGGACCCGCGATCGGTCCCCGGAGCTGAAGAACAGGGAGAGCTGTGTGTAAACACAGCTTCCCCGTTCTTCACTGTGGCGCCGTCATCGATCGTGTGTTCCCTTTTATAGGGAAACACAATCAATGATGTCACACCTACGGCCACACACCCCTACAGTTATAAACAGAGATGAGGTCACACTTAACCCCTTCAGCGCCCCATTGTGGTTAACTCCCAAACTGCAATTGTCATTTTCACAGTAAACAATGCATTTTAAATGCATTTTTTGCTGTGAAAATGACAATGGTCCCAAAAATGTGTCAAAATTGTCCGAAGTGTCCGCCATAATGTCGCAGTCATGAAAAAAATCACTGATCGCCGCCATTAGTAGTAAAAAATAAATAATTTATAAAAATGCAATAAAACTATCCCCTATTTTGTAAACGCTATACATTTTGCGCAAACCAATCGATAAACGCTTATTGCGATTTTATTTACCAAAAATGGGTAGAAGAATACGTATTGGCCTAAACTGAGGAAAAAAAAAAAATTATATATTTTTTTGGGGGATATTTATTATAGCAAAAAGTAAAAAATATTGAATTTTTTTCAAAATTGTCGCTCTATTTTTGTTTATAGTGCAAAAACTAAAAACCGCAGAGGTGATCAAATACCACCAAAAGAAAGCTCTATTTGTGGGGAAAAAAGGACGCCAATTTTGTTTGGGAGCCACGTCGCACGACCGCGCAATTGTCAGTTAAAGCGACGCAGTGCCGAATCGCAAAAACTGGCCAGGTCCTTTAGCTGCCTAAAGGTCCGGGTCTTAAGTGGTTAATGCATATGATTTTCACAGCCCTAAATCATACTATGAATATGGGTGTTTTCTAAATGAAGTCGGCTTGTCTGCAGGATCATAATGTTGAGCCTCCTTCCTCAAATGACAAACTGAACAAACCGTTTGTGGGGACTAATGAGGAAAATCTTGGCCCACACATTCACTGGTGCTAGCCATAACCTGCTACCCCTATCTGCATAGCATCATCAAATTTATATGAATAATAATGTAAGCTGGTGCCTAATAATGTCATGCCTCCATCCCCTATTTGTATATACAAAGAACTAAAAACGTTTTTCATGTGACTTTAAATAAGGTAAAATATATGCATAAAAAGATTTATTGAGCAATATATGAAAATCTTTTACATTTTTAAACAGCAAGCTGATTTGTAAACACTACAGTCTATCTGCACATAATCAACATAGTATTCATATAATGATACAAATTCCACTCTTCCAAGTTAAAAAAAAAAAAAAACATAATGATGGGTACATTTTTAAGCTTAACGTGTTTCATGACAATAATCTCACTTCTTCAGGAGCAGATGCCCAATGTAAAATCTGCAAACTAAAGAACAGTTTCATATAATATGTTAACAAATTCCCTCAAAACAGGGGGAAGGGTGGAGATATGTTATTTATAAATATAGATGTCCATTAATAGAACAATACTTAATCAGCTATAAAGCAATCTAAGATAACACCTCCAAATGGAAACCACTGTCAGGTCTCTGGCACGGAAATTGTAGGGGGGAAGACAATATGGCACCCCAATTGGAAAACCGAGGAGCAGTACCTGAAATTGTATGCATGGTATTAGAAAGCCTATTACCTATCAAGAACAGGTGAAGGTCAGGAGCCTACTAAACATAGACACTGCATTAATCCCATGCATATAATTTGTATATGCATTATAAAATTTTATGCTGAACATCGCTATCACCATTGTGACCCCTTGCTGTAGACAATCACTCCTCAAACATTACGCCAGCAACCCATCTATGCAAAGTATGTAATCTCTGGGCCCCCAAACTGCAGGCGATTTATTGTCACCCCTCATACTCACACCATGCCATGCAGATTATTACTCAATGCTTCCTTAGCAAATTCAGCAAGGGCATGGCTGAGTTTCTCCTCACTCGTATAATTCTACAGAGCATCTCACACATCACTCATTAAATATTGATGCATAGAATCTCACTTATCAGTAACTACTACTGCAAAGCATCCTCTAACTGTCATAGCACTGAAACACTGTGATCAAGGCTAGAGTTGCTGAAACATGTTAGCTGTTTGCTTTTACTGAACCATATTTCAATAAATTCCAGAAGGTATTCCAGAATGACCAGCTTTCCATTTGTTTGACTGACAGGGCCGTTCCTAGGTAGGGTGCATTGCACCCAGGTGCCTGCAGAGGTGGGGGCGCCGAACATCTAAAGACTCTCTAACAGAAGCCCTCTCTGTATCCATCACAGAGGCCCCCCTCCAGGTCCCAATAAAGTACTCTGCTTCTTGTATTTTGTTTATTGTTAAGAGATCATGTAAGGATCCCAGGGTGATAAAGACTGTGTGGGGGAGCATCTCTTTGGTTAAGTCATTGCCATATAAACATTTGTAAAGGGGAGGAGTTAGTAAAACGACGACGCCCATGTGGGAACATCAGAAATATTTCTGCACCCAGGGGCCTCTGACCCTAGGATCGGCCCTGTTGACTGAAACCCTGAAACTACGAACAATCTGCTCCAGCACTGATCATTGAAAGCAGCAGTGATGGTGACCCATGTCCAGACCTGGCTGTGTCCTGGTGACCTACGTCATCTGTGTCTGCACCAAGATACACTTCTTACTCCTTTCTATTGGATAGCTCCTAGATGACCTTGCTAGCTAATAAGAAGGTACAGGGGACAGCAGGACAGCCTTCAGACTGGCTGATGAAGAGTGAATTTACACATTTAAATTAACTACTGTATGGCTTGAAGCTTCTGGGCCTAAGAAGACATTTAAATATATATATATATATATATATATATATATATATATATATATATATATATATATATATATATATACACACACACACAGGTCCTTTTGGGTGCGCTTGACTCATAAATGCTCCATTAACAAAAGACTGCAAGAATCTCTACAGCTATAAACCTCTTATGCATCCCAGCATCATATGGAAAAGATTGTGCAGTACACTGCAATAAAATTTGAAGGTTAATAGGGGTTATCACAGATCTTCTCATCCCATTCAACCAACAGGTTTTTGTAACTCATTTTTAAAGTAAATTTAAAGGCACTGTATAAACAAGATACATAATATATGATTAGTACAAAGGATTAACAATAAATATATATAAATGTATATATAACATTTGTATGCACTGTAAGAACCAGCCACACCTTCTCAACCAGCATTCCCAAAATACTTAATCCTTGAGGTAACGAAGTGTGCATAAGACACAAGATACTGTAGGTCTGAATTTCTGACATAATCGTAAGGTATTATTTTTCACTTATCAAACAAGTACCTCAAAACGATTTAAATTGTATATTTAACCTCCCTAGCGGTATGATTATTTCAGAAAAAAGGTGCTGAAAGCGGTACCATTATTTGCAAGTAAATTTGGCGTTGTATACTGTAGGCCTGTAATTCTTAGGAATAACTCACTTAAATCTGACCAAACAAGAGACTAGTAGGCATCCCGGGTATGAAATTTAAAAAAAAACAAAATTATAAATTATAATATAATAAATAATTATAAATAATTATAACAAGTAATAATATAATTATAATAAAAATTATTCAATAATGTAATCAACTCAAAATCACTGAAATTTTCTCAGTTGCATTTGAATTATTGATAATATTATTATTATTGATAATACATGAATTATCGCTGTCATTACTTTTATTTTTTTATGACGAATTTCCCCACAAATCGCTATCGCACAATTCTGCAAGTGATTATAAATTATTATCGCTGTTTTCTAGCTGCTCTAAAACCATTTTTGACATAAAGGGACACTTTTGGTTTCTATGGACAATCTACAGTTTTCAGGCAGAAAGAACAGTTTTTATTATATAAAAGTACATGCATGACACTGGGCAGACCACTAGGGACAAGGGGGGGGTGTATATTTTACATACAGTACTGTAATCTATAAGATTACAGTATACTGTATGTAATGTGTTTGTTTACGTTTTTGAATTTGGCGCCGTTCTCCGCTCCCGTGTGTCGTAACGTCGCAGGGAACGGAGATCGGCGGCACAGGAGGACACTGTGTGAATCGAGCGAGGTCCCGCTCGCTCAAACAGCGCGGTGGCATCGCTGGATCCAGGGACAAGGTAAGTAACTTTGTCTGCTGCTGCAGCGAGGCAAGCCCGAGTCTGACTCGGGGTTACCGCTTTTGGCATGAAAATCTCACCCCGAGTCAGACTCGGGAATAGCGCTAGGAGGGTTAACATTGGTACGCCGCATGTACGCCACCATATAGCAGGGGTAACTTTACGCTGGGAAAAGCCTAACGTAAACGGCGTATCTGTACTGCGTCGCCGGGCGTACATTCGTGAATTTGCGTATCTAGCTGATTTACATATTTCTAGGCGTAAATCAGCGTACACGCCCCTAGCGGCCAGCGTAAATATGCAGTTACGATCCGACGGCGTAAGAGACTTATGCCTGTCGGATCTAATAGAAATCTATGCGTAACTGATTCTAAGAATCAGGCGCATAGATACGACGGCACAACTCAGAGATACGACGGCGTATCTGGAGATACGCCGTTGTATCTCCTTTGTGAATCTGGACCTTAATCCTTGAGGTTAACGAAGTGTGCATAAGACACAAGATACTGTAGGTCTGAATTTCTGACATAATCGTAAGGTATTATTTTTCACTTATCAAACAAGTACCTCAAAACGATTTAAATTGTATATTTAACCTCCCTAGCGGTATGATTATTTCAGAAAAAAGGTGCTGAAAGCGGTACCATTATTTGCAAGTAAATTTGGCGTTGTATACTGTAGGCCTGTAATTCTTAGGAATAACTCACTTAAATCTGACCAAACAAGAGACTAGTAGGCATCCCGGGTATGAAATTTAAAAAAAAACAAAATTATAAATTATAATATAATAAATAATTATAAATAATTATAACAAGTAATAATATAATTATAATAAAAATTATTCAATAATGTAATCAACTCAAAATCACTGAAATTTTCTCAGTTGCATTTGAATTATTGATAATATTATTATTATTGATAATACATGAATTATCGCTGTCATTACTTTTATTTTTTTATGACGAATTTCCCCACAAATCGCTATCGCACAATTCTGCAAGCGATTATAAATTATTATCGCTGTTTTCTAGCTGCTCTAAAACCATTTTTGACATAAAGGGACACTTTTGGTTTCTATGGACAATCTACAGTTTGCAGGCAGAAAGAACAGTTTTTATTATATAAAAGTACATGCATGACACTGGGCAGACCACTAGGGACAAGGGGGGGGTGTATATTTTACATACAGTACTGTAATCTATAAGATTACAGTATACTGTATGTAATGTGTTTGTTTACGTTTTTGAATTTGGCGCCGTTCTCCGCTCCCGTGTGTCGTAACGTCGCAGGGAACGGAGATCGGCGGCACAGGAGGACACTGTGTGAATCGAGCGAGGTCCCGCTCGCTCACACAGCGCGGTGGCATAGCTGGATCCAGGGACAAGGTAAGTAACTTTGTCTGCTGCTGCAGCGAGGCAAGCCCGAGTCTGACTCGGGGTTACCGCTTTTGGCATGAAAATCTCACCCCGAGTCAGACTCGGGAATAGCGCTAGGAGGGTTAACATTGGTACGCCGCATGTACGCCACCATATAGCAGGGGTAACTTTACGCTGGGAAAAGCCTAACGTAAACGGCGTATCTGTACTGCGTCGCCGGGCGTACATTCGTGAATTTGCGTATCTAGCTGATTTACATATTTCTAGGCGTAAATCAGCGTACACGCCCCTAGCGGCCAGCGTAAATATGCAGTTACGATCCGACGGCGTAAGAGACTTACGCCTGTCGGATCTAATAGAAATCTATGCGTAACTGATTCTAAGAATCAGGCGCATAGATACGACGGCACAACTCAGAGATACGACGGCGTATCTGGAGATACGCCGTTGTATCTCCTTTGTGAATCTGGACCTTAATCCTTGAGGTTAACGAAGTGTGCATAAGACACAAGATACTGTAGGTCTGAATTTCTGACATAATCGTAAGGTATTATTTTCCACTTATCAAACAAGTACCTCAAAACGATTTCAATTGTATATTTAACAGAACAAAAGGAAGCAATTGTTTAATGTTTGGGGTTACATGCACTGGGGTTGATTTACTAACAGAAAATAGACTTTGCACTTTGTAAAGTGCAGTTGCACTCCGCAAGTGCAGTGGCTCCAGAGCTTAGTAAATGAGCAGAAGCTCTGGTGGCTTCAATCATCCAATCATGTTCAAACAAAAATTAAAAAACATATTTTTTCCTTGCATGTGATTGGGTATTCTTTGCAAAGTGAAGCTTTACCTCATTTACTAAGTTCTGAAGCAACTGCTCTTGCAGAGTACAACTGCAGTTTACAAAATGGACAGCCTATTTGTCATTAGTAAATCAACCCCATTGCATCCTAATGCTTAACACTCTAGGATCTATTGACAGCTGTCATGAATAATTGCTATCCTTTGTGTAATGTGCTTACTTCCTATCATCGACAGTGCCATCTAGTGGTCATAATACAATATTTTCCTGAAGTACCTTAATCAGAAAAATACTACACTATGGCCACTAGATGCACACAAATTGCAAAAACTATTTGTGACAGATGGACAAATGTCTCACGCTATTTTTTAATAAACAGACCTCCTAATGTTAAGCATTATAGCAAAATGTATGCAAATCCAAACATTTGCTCTCTTTTGTTCTGTTAAAGCGGAGGTCCAAAAAAAAAGCGAACCTCCACTTTTCGCAACCCTCCCCCCTCCAGTGTCACATTTGGCACCTTTCAGGGGGGAGGGGGTGCAGATACCTGTATAATACAGGTATTTGCACCCACTTTCGGGAATAGACTCCCGCGGGAGTCACACCCCTTTGCGTCACCCCCACTGTCTTCTGGGAAACACACTGGTCCCAGAAGACAGCGGGGACCAGTGAGGAGGGAACCGAGCAGTGAAGCCGCAATGCTTCACTATCCGATTCCCTCACCCAGGATGGCGGCGGGGGCAGCCGAGAGACTCGGCTGCCGACATTGCGGGCACGCTGGACAGGTAAGTGTCCATTTATTAAAAGTCAGCAGCTGCAGTATTTGTAGCTGCTGGCTTTAAAAAAAAAAAAGATTGGGTGGACCTCCACTTTAAATATACCATTTAACCATTGTTTTGTTATATCTGTATGATAAGTACACAAAATACCTGTTGATCGTGTCAAAAAGTCAGACCTGTCCTGTTTATTATGTATACTTCCTGTATTATCTCAGGAAGACCTACCAGTTCCTATCTTGGACTGCAGAACAATAAGTCCATAAGTTGTGAAGATGAGAAGTAAGGGAGGTATTTGGTAGTTTTGCAAAAGACATCTGGACAGACTGGCACCTGTTCAGTCCAGAAAACATGTGCTGTCGGTGCACAGGAATCTGAAGCTGGGTTCATATCTAGCAGATCAACAAGTATTTTGTCTGTACTTACATGGGCTTTAAAGGGATAACACATTAGGAAATGTGCATGTATTGCAGAGATGTATTGCACATGGTTTTTGTTTTGATTTTTTCATTGTTTTGCCCCAACATACACTTTAATGGTTAGGTTAGGTTAGGTTAGGTATAGGGTGGAGGCGATTAAAGTGGTTTTCAACCCTAGGAAAAAAAATAAAAAACCCTGCAAGACAAAGGCATAATGAGCTAGTAGCATTGCATACTAGCTCATTACCTTACATCGAAGCCCCAACAGCGGTCCTCGTACCACCCTCCGGACAGCGACATCTCTCCCGGGGGTTACTTCCGGGTATCCCCGCTCTGGCACTGTGATTGGCCGGAAGCGCGATGATGTCACTCCCACGCATGCGCGTGGGAGCTGCCAGTAACGGCACACTCACTGAAGCAACGGCACATACGTGCCATTGCTTCTGTTTGCTCCAGTGCGTATGTGCCGATGACATCAGCACATGCAGGGGACTGGGGATATCTCCTAAACCGTGCAGGTTTAGGAGATATGCTGGGTAGCATAAAGTGGTCTTTAAGGGTTTACAACCACTTTAAGATTTAAATGTAAGTTTAGGGTGTATTTTAAGTTGAGGTGATATGTTAAATGTTAGGGTTAAAGATTAATTTTAAAGTGTTACTAAACACACAACAGTAAAATATGTCTGTATATGCAGCATAGCATGCTTGTTATACTCACTGTGTGAAAACTTAAGGGGTTAATCCTCTAAATTGTGTAAAAAGGCTGTTTTATTCTGTATGCACAGATCCTCCCCTCCTGCACTGTTTATCTGGGGAGGGCCAGCTAACACACAGGCAGTGTAGCCAACCTGCACATGCTCACTTGTGTATTTTATGCTGAAGAGAACAGTTTCTTGTTCTCAGAGATAACAAGGTCACATGATATTGGCATCACACATGTGGGCGTGGATACAGGATGCAGTGGAAATCTCCTCCTACCTGAACTATCAGCACTGGAGAAACTGTGCAGTTTATGCAGATCAGTCAAAAAGGTATATAGTGGCAATAATTACAGTATTTGCTGGCGTATAAGACTACCTTTTAACCCTCCTGGCGGTAACCCCGAGCGTGACTCGGGGGGGATTTTTTCTGCTGCGATCGGTATCCCCGAGTCACGCTCGGGGTAAGCTATGCAGAGCCTGCAGCGTGCGCTGGCTTACCTTGTCCTGGATCCAGCGATGTCACCGCGCTGTGTGAGCGAGCGTCCCCTGCGACGTTACGACGCACGGGAGCGGAGATCGGCGCCAAATTCAAAAACGTAAACAAACACTATACATACAGTATACTGTAATCTTATAGATTACAGTACTGTGTGTAAAAAAAAAACACACCCCCCTTGTCCCTAGTGGTCTGCCCAGTGCCCTACATGTACTTTTGTATAATAAAAACTGTTCTTTCTGCCTGCAAACTGTAGGTTGTCCATAGCAACCAAAAGTGTCCCTTTATGTCAAAAATGGTTTTAGATCAGCTAGAAAACAGCGAAAATAAATTATAATCACTTGCAGAATTGTGCGATAGCGATTTGTGGGGAAATACGTCATAAAAAAAATAAATAATGACAGCGACAATTCTGCAACTGAGAAAATTTCAGTGATTTTGAGTTGATTACATTATTGAATAATTTTTATTAGAATTATATTATTATTTGTTATAATTATTTATAATTATTTATTATATTATAATTTATCATTTTGTTTTTAAAAAAAATGTCATACCCGGGATGCCTATTAGATTCTTGTTTGGTCAGATTTAAGTGAGTTATTCCTAAGAATTACAAGCCTACAGTATAAAACACCAAATTTCCTTGCAAATAATTGTACCGCTTTTGGTACGTAATTCCAGACAGAATCATACCGCCAGGGAGGTTAAAGCGGGAGTTCACCCGAAAAAATTTTTTTTACATTAGATTCGTGCTCATTTTGTCAAGGGGAATCAGGTATTTTTTTTAAAAACGAAGCAATACTTACCGTTTTAGAGAGCGATCTTCTCCTCTGCCTCCTGGGTATGGTCCTCGGGACTGGGCATTCCTGTTTGATTGACAGTCTTCCGTCAGGCTTCCGACGGTCGCATACATCACGTCACGAGTAGCCGAAAGAAGCCGAACGTCGGTGCGGCTCTATACGGCGCCTGCGCACCGACGTTCGGCTACTTTCGGAAAATCGTGACGCAATAAATGCGCCCGTCGGAAGCCTGTCAGAAGACTGTCAATCAAATAGGAACGCCCAGTCCCGCAGCCCATACCCGCGGAGAAGATCGCTCTCTAAAACGGTAAGTACTGCTTCGTTTTTAAAAAAAATACCCGATTCCCCTTGACAAAATGAGCATAAATCTAATGTTAAAAATTAACATTTCCGGGTGAACCTCCACTTTAAACTGGCCAAAAAGCAGGGGTCGTCTTATACGCCGGGTCAGCTGCTCAGATACCTGCTGGATGTGCAGTAATACTGTATGTAGCTTCGGCTACATACAGTATATACTGCTTAGCCAATCCCGGTGAGCAATGTATTCAAATGAATACAGAGCCTACTCGGATTGGAGTAACAATCTCTGCCAATCCCAGAAGCCTACATACAGTAGGCTGCTCGGATTGACTTTGAGAGTCAGAGAGGCGTGAGCTGATGATGTTACTGCCTCTGCCAATCCAAGCAGGCTTTGTATTCATTAATAGAATACATTGCTCGCCGTGATTGGCTCCAACTCCAGCAAGAATGAAGGAGAATATGCAGGGCTTTTTTTCTCAAACAATAGGTGCTGGAACTCAACCACGACCCCCCAAAAACCCCCCACCCATTCACACCCTCCAAATCACATCAAATAGTGGGTGTGGTCAGTCAAATTTCACAAACAGTAGGAGGGTCTAAAAGGGGCATTAAATACCAGGATTGCATTATGTACATAGTGCAGAGTTCAGGGGGGTTTCACACAGAGTGCAGAGCTGCCACTTGTAAACACAGAAACTGGACTTATGTGTTCATTGTGGTGAGCAGGCTCACCCCCCTCCCCCAAGGGTCTGAGCCAGAGGTGGTGGAACTGAGTTCCACCAAGTTCCCCCTGAAAAAAAGCCCTGCTAATATGGCTCCAGAATGAGGGATTGGAAGCCTCGGAAGGGGGGTCGTCTTATACGGTGAGTACAGGCAAAAAATCTTAAAAAAATGTAAAATTAGGGGGTCGTCTTATACACCTGGTCGCCTTATACACTGGCAAATACGGTATTTCTTCCTGCCCAAGCCAATTTTCAGCTTTCAGCACTGTCGCTGTTTAAATGACAATTGTGCGGTCATGCTACACTGTATCCAAACAGAATTTGTATAATTTTGTTCCCACAATTAGATCTTTCGTTTGGTGGTATTTGATCAAGTCTGTGGTTTTTATTTTTTGCTAAACAAATAAAAAAAAAAATTTGTGAAGAAAATAAAAAAGTTTTGCTTTTGTTTCTGTTATAAAATTTTGTAAATAATTCCTATTTCTTCTTCATTGATGGGCACTGATAAGGCAGCACCGATGAGGTGGCACCAATAAGCGGGCACTGATGGGCACTGATATGCAGCACTGATGGGCATTGATACGCGGCACTGATGGGCACGCATGGGTGGCACTGGTGGGCACTGATGGGCACTGATGCGAACTGATAGGTGAGACTGATGGGCACTGAAAGGCTGCAAAAATGGTTACTTATGGGTGGCACTTAATAGGCAGCACTGCTGGGCACCGATGGGCACTGATAGA
Organism: Rana temporaria; assembly: GCF_905171775.1. Classification (NCBI taxonomy): domain Eukaryota; kingdom Metazoa; phylum Chordata; class Amphibia; order Anura; family Ranidae; genus Rana; species Rana temporaria. The sequence continues at coordinate 147,513,751 of NC_053493.1, forward strand.
CAGCACTGCTGGGCACTGATGGGCATTGATATGCGGCACTGATAGGCATTCCTAGTGGCACTGGCAGTGGTAGGCATTGTGAGTGGGCAGTGATTGGCAGCTGCCTGGGCACAGATTTGCATTTCCCTGGTGGTCTAGGGGGGGGCATACCTTGTGGTCCAGTGTGGATGGCCATCCTGGTAGTCCTGGGCAGCATGGTGGTGGCCCTGGGTGGGATCTGAGGGGGGGGCTGCGCTGATAAACAATCAGCACAGACCCCCCCTGTCAGGAGAGCAGTCGATCGTCTCTTCTCTACTCGCATCACGGCTGATCACGTGATAAAGAGCCAATCATGGCTCAGGGGGACTAAGTCCATGAACCACACTATATAAGGCTGCTTACTGGGCATGTATAGTGTGTGACTGTGGATGAAGATAAATTGAGCTAGATTAACAAAGGCCCTTATCCCCACAACCCTTGCCCGGTGGTTGTGGTTGTGGGGGTCTGAGGGTGGGGGCTTATCGTGATCTGGAAGCCCCTTTTTAACAAGGGGGCCCCCAGATCCCGCCACCCCATGTGAATGAGTATCGGTGCACCCCTACCCATTCACCAAAAAAAGTGTCAAGAAAGTAAAAACTACAGAATATAGTCCATCCATCTTCAATCACAGTGTCTGAATCAGAAAAATAGAAAAAAAAAAAGCTTTGCCTCGATGGGAGGCACGCTGCCGACTGTTGTCTTTTCACGGTGACGTAACTGGGTGACCCTGTTCCTTCTGACGTCACATCACCGGGTGGCCCTACCCTTGCCTATATAACAGTTGTCAAAAACAAGAGACAGCTTTTTTTTTCTTCTATTTTTCGGGCCCGGGCGCCGTAAATGAAGATGGATGGACATTGTGGGACACTTTTTTTTATTTTTTTTAAATAAAGGAATTGTGAAAAACTCCTGTCGTTTTTACTTTTTTGACACTTTTTTTGATGAATGGGTAGGGGTACAATGTACCTCTACCCATTCACATAGGGGGGGTCCAGGATCTGGGGGCCCCCTGTTAAAGGGGGCTTCTAGATTCCGATAAGCCCGCAGACCCCCACAACCACCGGGCAATGGTGTTTGGGATGAGACCCTTGTCCCTCAACATGGGGACAAGGTGCTTTGTTCTGTGTACAGGACAAGGTCACTGGTGGTGCAGATCTACTCCTGTTGCTATGTGAGATGGATCAGTGCTGAGAGTGCCAACATTTCCCTTGCTGCAAAAAGGCTACCTCATCTGTCACACGTACACACTTATGGCAGGCTGCTAGAGAGAACTTTTGCTACCCCTGGTATCTACTGTATCTTCACACTGTATGAACTCCTGTACCGTTATCCTTATACCCCCGATGTGTTTAATGACCCAAGCTGTAACTATATGTGCTGGTTACTTGAATTATCCCCTTGGGTAACTTCAGACCAGGCAATGGCAAAGTTTCAAATGCTTTAGTTGAATAAAGTAACATGATGATATATACAGACAATAGTCCAAAATACAGTGCAGTCATTTCCCTAACATCCCTAGTACCTAACTCAGGCTTGTGGCTGCCCCAGCATACCTACATAGGAAAAAGTACATAACTGGTTGAGTACCGGGATGGCATCGATCTCTGACCTCGGCATGGCAATGGAAATGCAGACTCTGGAAATTGCGACAAGTAAGGGCCCCCTTAGTCAGACAGAACAGACCATAACTGAGCAGGGCAGAGAGCCCTAGGGTCAGGGTCTTCATCGTTTTTATAGCTCACAGGATCAGGTGGGTCAGACCCAAGAAAACCTGCCAAGAAAAAAAAGCAGGAAACAAAGCTAACTCTAACCTTACCAACCGGGGCAGCGTTAGCCATTACCCAGATAGCAATCAACTGAGCTGCTAAGCTATTGCTAGACTTGCCAGGCTTTACAATTTTTTTGCAAAATTGCAGCGAGTCATATCATGATTCCAGATCAACTTTATTTGCAAACATTCTGTAAGTCTGCTGCAAGTTCTGGTTCAGTTGTGTTGTGCAATAGTCATCCCACCACAGAGGTCACTAACTTGCAGAGCTCTTGCTGTAGACCCACTACTGCAACTTTGCTCTTGCTAGAGACTTGCCATGCAAATTTGTTACAAATTGGAAAAGTGTCAACTAGAACTTGTGCTTCAAGTACTTTGCAAGTGTACAACTTGCCAGTGAAAATGTGGAGCAAGTTAAGAAGACTTACAATGCAACACTGCCACAAATTTGTGGCCAATTATCCTTGCTATCTGGGTACCTGCCTACGCACCTTCCCCCTAAAACACAATCCGTTATGGCTGCATAACACATCCCAACATGTTACATTTACAGGGTATCACAACATTTAGCAGAACAGTAATTCGGTTAACTTTGGCAGATGAACAGTGTAACCGTAAACTGGCAATACCAACATAACCTTGCAGTTCGAGGCAGGATCCGGCAAAGAAACTGTTTTTTTTGTAACAGGGTGGAATACCCCAAATCCTATGGATAACCTTAAAGTATCCATCACCGCCTCAATGTATTAATTTTGTTGCGTAAAGGTTCTCTGGTGCTCGGAAAGATTAAGCTTCTCCCAAACAGCTTTGCTGTATAACTTGGGCCTCTCATCTTCCAGCTGTAAAAACAACTGTTCAGGAACCTATGGGAGCACTCGCCCATTTGTCCGCATGACATAGCTTTCCATGTAACGTTGGAGTTGGGCTAGCTGGGTGATCCTAGCCTGGAAGTGGCCGGGGAGTAATTCAATAAAGGAGGGATCTTGATGTCTGGCAGCGGGAAGTCCAGAGGGGTGGAACAGGTACTGTCTGGTCGATCCGCCATTGGTGGTCCCTGGATCAGAGGGGATGGTAGCTCGTCCAACAGGAGCTCACAGGAACTCGATTCTTCATCCCAAAAGGTGCAGAATGCATTAAGGTTAAAAATGTTTAGGCTTTAGAACCACTAATTGTATTCTATTCATTAATGTAAAAAAGCTTCTGTGTGCAGCTACTATTACCAGCCCCCCCCCCCCCATACCTGCCTGAGCCCAATCTTGGTCCAGCGCTGTGCCCGAGAGCAGTAGCTCTCCCTCCTCACAGGGCAGATTGATAGCAGCGGAATACATTGGCTCCTGCCAATCAAATCTTGTGACAAGGGAGTAGGGGGCAGGGCCAAGCAGCACTGTCTGTGTCTATGGACACAGGCAGTGCGGCTTTGGTTCAAACCTGCAGGTGGCACACCAAAACAGAGGAGTTGCCAGAAGTGCCAGAAGTGGACCCTAGAAGAGGAGGATTGGGGCTGCTCTGTGCAAAATGATTCCACAGATCAGGTAAGTATAACATGTTTACTATTTTGTTTAATTACTTTTACAATCGCTTTAAATTTATTTTCTTCCTCCAAAGCTAAATGGGATTGTGGTTTAGCCACAATAGTACATATGCCGTGTGTGTAATCTGAAAAATACCCTTTTTTCTTTTTTGGCCCTTTCTAAATAACTGGAAATGTGATTTAGACAATCAGGTCTAAAAAGAGTTGCAAAAATATTACATATTCTGCATGTAGCATAAAACTTCTATTGTAATCTGAAAAATATAAACAAAACTAAATTCAATGGGCCAGATTCAGAGAGATCAGCGCATCTTTAGATAGGCGTAGCTCATCTGATATGCGCTACACCGTCGTAACATTGAGAGGCAAGTACAGTATTCACAAAGCACATGCTCCCATATGTACGCCGCTGTAACGTTAATGGGCCGGCGTAAGCCCGCGTAATTCAAAGTAGCAAGGCAGTGGGCGTGTTGTATTATAATGAAGCGTGACCCCATGTAAATGCATGGCCGAACGAACGGCGCATGCGCGCGCATGCTCAGAATCACGTCAAATTTACTCCCTAAGATACGCCGGCTCCATTCATACGACGTGAACGTAACCTACGCCCAGCCTCATTCACGTACGACTTACGCAAACGACGTAAAATACGACGGCTGTTTCGACGTTTCCGACATCCATACCTTAACATGACTTACCCCTGGTTTATGAGGGGTAAACTTACGCCGGACATACGCCTTACTTAAATAAACAGCGTAGCTTACTGCAACGGGCGCAAGTACGTTCGTGAATCGGCGTATCTTGCCAAAATTCAGGCGTATCTGCTTTCCTGAATAAGCGTATAGATACGACGGCGCACATTTGGACTTACGACGGCGTATCTGGAGATACGTCGTCGTAAGTCCTTTCTGAATCCGGGCCAATGTTTTTCCTTCAAAGGTAAATCGTGATGTGGTTTAGGCAGAGAGGCCCTACAATAAGTTGAAGAAATACTACATATGTAATGCATAGCACATTACTTCTATTTTATTTAGAAACATGCAAATGTTATTTTTGTTTGCTGTCTCTGAAATAATATGCTCTAATTTTATTTCCTGGCAAAAAAATCTCCTTTTCACAGTGCTTCCCAATCAAACTGCTAACATACACTCCAGTCACGGTGCTATATGCCTGGCTATTGGCACTGCCATTTTAATTTCTAACTAAACAAAACTAGACTAGCAGCGGCGTAGCGAAAAACCATCATGGATCGCCGTAACTACTAATTTGCATACCCGACGCTGGTTTACGACGCAAACTCCCCCCAGCAGCGGCCGAGGTATTGCATCCTAAGATCCGACAGTGTAATTCAATTACACCTGTCGGATCTTAGGGCTAACTATGCGTAACTGATTCTATGAATCAGTCGCATAGTTAGGAAGACCCTAAAACAGAGATACGACGGCATATCAGGAGATACGCCGTCGTATCTCTTTTGTGAATCTGGGCCGTAGTTTTTAAAGGATCACTAAAGATTTTTTTTTTTTTTTTTTTAACCACTTCCATACAGGGCACCTTCCCGCCCAGACCAATTTTCAGCTTTCAGTGCTCTCACGCTTTGATTGACAATTACTCATTCATGCTACATTTAATCCAAACAAAATTTGTATAATTTTTTTCTCACAAATAGAGCGTTCTTTTGGTGGTATTTAATCACCACTGGGTTTTTTATTTTTTGCGATATAAGTGAAAAAAAGCTAAAATTTTGGGGGGAAAAAAACACTTAGTTTCTATTGTAAAATTTTGCAAAGAAGTAAATTTTCTTCATAAATTTGGGCCAACATTTATACTGCTACATATCTTTGGTAAAAATAACCCAAACTAGTGGATATTATTTAGTCTGTGTGAAAGTTATAGAGTCTACAAGTTAGGGTGCAAATCACTGAAAATGTATCACATCTGATCACACCTGATGTATTGAAGGCCTATCTCATTTCTTGATTCAATAACAATCCAGGAAAGTACAAATACTCCTAAAATGACCCCTTTTTGGAAAGTAGACAGTCCAAGGTATTTAGTAAGATGCATGGTGAGTTTTTTGAATTTGTAATTTTTTTACACAATTCTTGGGAAAATTAAGATTTTCTTTTTTTTGTACACAAACTAATTGTATTGATAGGTTATTTCTTGAACACAGCATATGCATATTTGCTACTACACCCAAAAAAAAAAATTCTGCTACTCCTCCTGAGTATGGCAATACCACATGTGCGAGACTTTTACACAGCTTGGCCACATACAGAGGCCTAACATCCAAGTAGCACCTCCAGGCATTTTAGGAGCAAAATTACACATATAGGGCCAGATTCAGGTACATTGTCGTATCTTTGTGCCGGCGTAGCGCATCTCATATGAGCTAAGCCGACGTAACATTGAGAGACAAGCTGAGTATTCACAAAGCACTTGCTCCCATATTTACGCCAGCATAACGTAAATAGGCCGGCATAAGCCCGCCTAATTCAAAGGCAGGTAGTGGGCGTGTTGTATTAAAATGAATCGTGACCCCATGTAAATGCATGGCCGTACGAACGGCGTATGCGCACGCATGCTCAGAATCACGTCGCATATACTCCCTAAGTTACGACGGCTCAATGCGTACGAGGTGAACGTAACTTACGCCCAGCCCCATTCACGTACGACTTACGTAAACGACGTAAAATACGACGGCTGTTCCGACGTCCATACCTTAACATGACTTACCCCTGCTTTATTTACGCCGGACATACGCCTTACGTAAACGGCATAGATTACTGCGACGGGCGTAAGTACGTACGTGAATCGGCGTATCTTGCTCATTTACATATTCAACGCGTAAATCAATGGAAGCGCCCCTAGTGGCCAGCGTAAATATGCACCCAAGATACGACGGCGTAGGAGACTTACGTCGGTCGTAGGAAGCCAAAATTCAGGCGTATCTTGTACTGTGAATACGGCACATAGATACGACGGCGCATCCTAGAACTTACGCTGCGTATCAACAGATATGTCGGCGTAAGTTCTCTCTGAATCTGGCCTATAATTTCATGATGACCTATCTCAATTTTGAAGGCCCTGGAGCACCAGGACAATGGAAACGTCCACAAAATGACCCCATTTTGGAAAGCAAACACCCCAACGTATAATCTATGAGGCATAATGAGTATTTTAAATGGTTAATTTTTTTTCAGACGTTTTCGGAAACCGTGGGAAAAAAATTAAAACGCATTTTTTTTTACACAAAGTTGACCATTTATAAAATATTTCCAACACATAGCATGTACATAGCAAAAATGACACCCCAAAATACATTCTGCTACTCCTCCTGAGTATAACGATACCACATGTGTGAGACATTGACACAGCATGGCCATATACAGAGGCCCAACATCCAAATAGCACCTCCAGGCATTCTAGCAGCATAAAATTACACATATAATTTTCTGACTACCGATCACATTTTTGAAGGCCCTTCATATATACACATAGCAGGTACATACCAAATAACAAAAGATTACCTGTGGTTTTAGTAGTGCAGTGGTCCACGGAGAAGAGCGTCGGTCCAGGCAGAAGGCAGGGATGTGGTCAGTGACAGCAAAAGCAATCGTCCAGGCAGCAGGCAGGAATAGACAGGCAGAGATACTGTCAGCACAGCCAAAGCACAGGTCCAGGCAGCAGGCAGAGATGTCCAGGCAGAAATACTGCCCATAGTCAGTAGAGGCAGCAGGCAGAGAAATAGTCAACACAGCCAAAGTATTGGTCCAGGCAGCAGAAAGAAACATAATCCATAAAGTCCTGGGTCATTACAGGCAGCGATATGGTCAGCACAGCCAAAGTATTGGTCCAGGCAACAGGAAGGACCATCAAGCTTAGGGCCAGGGGGAAAGGGGTAGAGGCTTCCCCTACCCAAATCTCTTTGAAGCCTCCGGGCAACCAGACCCTGTTCTGGGAAAACAGAAAGCCAAAAACTGATTTTCTGTACTCAGAACTCTATTCTGGAGCCCCTCACATATGTGAGACCCCCTGTGTACTAACGTAGAAGGGCAAAAGATCAGTCCAAGTGGCAGGCAAAAACATGGTCGATTAACAGGCCGAGGTCGGTACACGTGGAAGTCATAAACGTGGTTAAAACGGCTGGTAAAGGCATCGTCGGTTGAGGTTGGTGCACGTGAGAGTCAGAAAGGTGTTAAAATGGCAGGCAAAGACATTGGGCCAGATTCACAAAAGGGATACGACGGCGTATCTCCTGATACGCCGTCGTATCTCTGTTTCTATCTATGCGACTGATTCATAGAATCAGTTACGCATAGATATCCCTAAGATCCAACAGGTGTAATTGTTTTACACTGTCGGATCTTAGGATGCAGTCCCGCGGCCGCCGCTGGGGGGAGTTTGCGTCGTAAACCAGCGTTGGGTATGCAAATTAGGAGTTACGGCGGATCCACGACGGATTTTCGCGTTCGCTACGTCGCCGCTAGTCTAGTTTCCCGTCGCCAAGTTAGTCGTCGTTTTAGGTGCCCTAACTTTAGTCAGCAAACGTATTGCTGTCTAAAGTATGGCCGTCGTTCCCGCGTCAAAATTTAAAAATGAACGTCGTTTGCGTAACACGTCCAGGAATACAGAAGTACGCTACGTGCGTCGCCGTTCAAAAAAATGACGTCACGGCGCGCAAAGCACGACGGGATTTGTGAAACTAAGCATGCGCAGTAGGTCCGGCTCGGGAGCGCGCCTAATTTAAATGGCACACGCCCATTTGAATTGGCCCGTCTTGCGCCGGAGGCCGCCGGCGTAGTTTTCATCGCAAGTGCTCTGTGAATCAGGCACTTGCGATGAAAACTTGCGGCGGTGTAACGTATCTACCATACGTTACGCCGCCGCAGTTCTATGTGAATCTGGCCCATTGTCGGTAAACAGGCCAGGGTCAGTTACATGGAAGGTAGAGACATGGTAGCAGGCAGGCACAGGTATTAGAAAGGGGGAAATGGCAGTCTGTTACTAATAAGGGGAACTAGTATCTGATGGATCTGTGATAATTTTTGAAGCAATCACTGATACACAGGCCAGGTTGGGAGGGACAATCGGGACAATGATAACTTGTATCTCGTCTAACTCCTCCACTTGAGCATACACGACATCTCTTTTGACGTCTGGGGAATGTTATAGGGAAGATATGGCTCATGAAGTCGACTCATCAGAGCAAATGCTTCCTGGGGCGGGTCCTTGTTGGTAAATAAGGGCAGTGACAATGTCTTCATAAAATTTGAGGTAGGTGGTGGGTTGGTTTTCGGGTGATTTTTGATAGCAGACAAATGAACAGAACAGGGCCATGTGAAACAGATAAAATGCTACTTTCTTATACCAATAATTTGACTTTCGGGTTGATAAATAGGGTTGTAGCATCTGATCGTTTAAATCCACCCCCCCCCCCCATGTACATATTGTAGTCATGAACACATTCAGGCTTTACTACGGGGCCACATCTTCTCTGAGCCTCCACCAAGTTGTCATTGTGGATTGTAGTCATCATGTGAACATCCTTCTTGTCCCGCCACTTCATGGCCAACACCTCCTCATTCCTCATGAATGCGGCTTTCCCCTTTTGTAGCCGTTTTGATAGCAAATTCTGTGGGAACCCCTTCCTATTTTTCGGAAGGTGCCGCAGGCCAGGGTTTGTTCACGATACAGGTGACGGAAAAGGGGCAAGCTGCTGTAGTAATTATCTACATATAAGTGGTATCCTTTTTTGAACAAGGGTTATGCAAGGTCCCAGACAATTTTACCACTGGTTCCTATATATGTGGGGCAATCACGGGGCTGGAGCTGGGAATCTTTGCCTTCTTAAATACGAAATGTGTGCACGTATTCAGTGGCTCGATCGCACAATTTATTCATTTTTACCCCGTACCTGGCTCTCTTACTTGGGATATACTGCTTGAAATGCAGCCGGCCAGTAAAGTGGATAAGGGATTAATTTACACAAAGATTTTGGTCGGGGATAAACACTTCAGAAAATCGTTTGGTAAAAGAATTTATTAGGGAGCAAAGCTTATATAATTTGTCATGGTTGGGGTGATCTCGGGGAGGGCACTGCGAATTGTCGTTGAAATGTAGAAAACGCATTATGATGTCGAACCGTGTCCTGGACATGACAGCAGAAAATATGGGCATGTGGTGGATGGGGTGGGTGGACCAGTAGAAATGCGTTTTGTTTTTCTTTGAAAGCAAGGCCCAAAAACATTTTGAATTCCTCTAGTGTGAGACGGCGCCAAGTAAACATAGGGGCGTAGGACGAATTGGGGTTGGCAGCAATAAATTGCTCTGCATTGAGATTTTTTTGGTCCACCATGTACTGCAACAAATTTTCGGGGAAAAACAAATAAAAATAGTCCAATTTGGAAAAATTTGACGTGTTGAGCTGCACACCTGGCTGTGTGGTGAAAGGGGGGATTGTAGCGGATCCTGAGTTGGCAGGCAATCATAAAGGGTTTGCCAGGGCATCAGGAAGGTAGGACTGGGCCCGGATTCTTTGGGCTGGATGAGTAATTCCAGTACTGGTATTGGGCTCCTCTTCCTGGGGTCTAGCGCTGCTGGTGGTAGGCAGGTCTTCTGATCTAGGTCCTAATCTCCTTACTCTTTTAGGAGGGGCGGTTTCCTCCACTGACTCAGACTCCGATCCACTACCCTCCACTGGCTGGTATTCCGAACCAGAATCGGATAATGAGAGCTCCCCGCTGCTCTCATCATCCGACATGGTGAGGATGTTATATGCCTCCTCAGGTGTGTACATTCTTTGAGACATGATGGTGGTACTGGTGGTGCTACTGACAGCTCACTAATGGCGGGCCTGTGTGAGGGTAATGACAGGTTACCGATGGCCTGTGTGACGGAACTGGGACTGTGTGGCGGTAGTGATGGCGGAACTGATATCGGTACCGATGGCGGCCTGTGTGACAGATGGGCTGTGACAGAGGGGCTGTCAGATCCAGATGGTACTGATGGCGGTACCGTTGGTGGCCTGTGTGAGAGATGGGCTGTGACAGATGGGCTGTCAGATCCAGATGGTACTGGTGGCGGTACTGGTGGCTGTACTGATGGCAGTGTTGATGGCTGTACTGATGGCAGTGTTGATGGCGGTACTGATGGCAGTGTTGATGGCGGTACTGATGGCAGTGTTGATGGTGGTACTGATGGCAGTGTTGATGGCGGTACTGAAGGCAGTGTTGATGGTGGTACTGATGGCAGTACTGATGGCAGTGTTGATGGCGGTACTGATGGCAGTGTTGATGGCGGTACTGATGGCAGTGTTGATGGCAGTACTGATGGCTGTACTGATGGTGGTACCGATGGCGGTACTGATGGTAGTGTTGATGGTGGTACTGATGGGAGTGTTGATGGCGGTACTGATGGCGGTACTGATGGCGGTACTGATGGTGGGCTGTGACAGATCCAGATGGGCTGTGAAAGATCCAGATGGGCTGTGACAGGTTCTCTTTATGGGGGGGGGGTCATGTTGTGCAGACAGTAATGTAAAAATTTGTTCCACTCGCAGATCTCTTTTCTTTACAGAACTCACAGATCTCTTCTCTCTCCTCACATTTCATTGGCTGTTTACCCAGATCGAGAAAGGGCTATGTCCAAGGGACACGCGCCATCCCCGATTGGCGCGATGTGTGCCCCCGGCGGCGCTCTTTAGGCGCGCCTCTGATTTGTTTTTGCATGTGACTGGCTGTAATTGGACACAGCCGATCATATGGGTAAACAACCAATTTCATTGGCTGTTTACCCTGATCGGGTATGCGCTGTGTCCGGGGGACAAGCGACATTACCGATCAGGGGGGCGCGCAATATTGGCGAATCCTGTCGGACGTCATATGACATCCAGTCAGGATTCTGAAACCACTTTGCCGACGTCAATCTGTAATAGGGCAGGCGGCAAGTGGTTAAATAATGAAACATGTTATACTTACAGCACCTGTCACCGAGAATGTGTTTCCAGCACGACAGCATCGCGCTGATTCTCGGCGACATCTCGCACTCGCTGGAATAGAAAAAGCACATTCCAGCGAGCACGTCATAGAAGCAACGGGGATCCGACTTGGATTCCCGCCAATTCCACCCACGGCAAAAGGTATGAATCATGAGGGGGAACTCCACGCCAAATAAAAAAACGGCATGGGTTCCCCCCCAAGGTGCATACCAGGCCTTTAGGTCTGGTATGGATTGTAAGGAGAACCCCTCTACGCCGAAAAACCGGCGTGGGGGTCCCCCCACAATCCATACCAGACCTGTATCCAAATCACGCCGCCCGGCCGGTCAGGAAAGGAGTGGGGACGAGCGACCGCCCCCCCTCCTGAGCCATACCAGGCCGCATGCCCTCAACATGGGGGTTGGGTGGGTGCTCTGGGGCAGGGGGGTGCACTGCGGCCCCCCACCCCAGAGCACCCTGTCCCCATGTTGATAAGGACAGGGCCTCTTCCCGGGCGGGGGGCTTATCGGAATCTGGGAGCCCCCTTTAATAAGGGGGCCCCCAGATACCAGCCCCCCACCCTAGGTGAATGAATATGGGGAACATCCTACCCATTCACCTGGAGGCAAAGTGTAAAAGAAAAAAAAACACGACACAGGGTTTTTAAAGTAATTTATTAGTCAGCTCCGGGGCCCCCCCTCTTCTTTAGCTCTTTTACGAGGGGGGGCTTCTTCATCAAAATCTTCGGCGGGGGGGGGTGTCGGTCTTCACCGCCGTCTGGTTCTCTTCCGCTCTCATCTTCTCCGCTCTCCGGTGTCGTCTCGGCGCTCCCCGCTTCTTCTTCCGCTCGCTCTCCGGTGCCTTCTCCTTCAGAGCTGGCCGCTACTATCTTCGTGTTAGCTCAATTACTAGCGGCGGCGCAGCCCGCTCTTCTTTGCCGTCTTCTGCCTTCTTCTCTTCTTCCGATGTTAACGTGACGCCTTCTTTCCACTGTAATGCCGGGAGCGCGGCTCGCACCGATTTATAAAGGCCTCTTATGATGTCGCAGTCCCATAATGCTCTGGTACCTACCCACGTGGTGCGCCCCCCCTGCCCCAGAGCACCCAACCCCCCACATTGAGGGCATGCGACCTGGTACGGCTCAGGAGGGGGGGCACTCGCTCATCCCCACTCCCTTTCTGACCGGCCGGGCGGCGTGCTTTGGATACGGGTCTGGTATGGATTGTGGGGGGACCCCCACGCCGGTTTTTCGGTGTAGGGGGGTTCTCCTTACAATCCATACCAGACCTAAGGGCCTGGTATGCCACTTGGGGGGGAACCCATGCCGGTTTTTTATTTCAAATTTGCCGTGGAGTTCCCCCTCATGATTCATACCTTTTGCCGCGGGTAGAATTGGCGGGAATCCAAGTTGGATCCCCGTTGCTTCTATGACGGCTTTTTCCCCATCGCGGCAAGCCGGCTCGACGCTGGCTCCCGCGATGGGGCTCGTAGGTGGTCAATCTCACCGAGAAAGGGAGTGAGATTGACACAATATCGCGGTCACCCACTGTACCTCCACTGTGCAGCTCGTTTTGCACAGAGTGGCCCCAAACCTCGTCTTCTGTAGCACTGATCGCTAAATGTCAATGGTCCCAAAAATGTGTCAAAAGTGTCCGATCTGTCTGCCGCCATGTCCTGCTTAAAATCGCCGCCATTACTAGTATAAAAAAACAAGAATAACAATGCCATAATCTATATTTTGTAGACGCTATAACTTTTGCACAAACCAACCAATATACGCTTATTCCTATTTTTTACCAAAAATATGTAGAAGAATACATATTGGCCTAAACTGTTGAAGATTTTTTTTATTTTTATTTGTTCTTATTTTTTATTATAGCAAAAAATATTGTGTTTTTTTTTAAATTGGCACTCTTTTTTAGTTTATAGCGCAAAAAAAAAAACGCAGAGGTGATAAATTTTTTCCAAAAGAAATCTCTATTTGTGGGAAAAAAGGAAATTAAGTTTGTTTGGGTAAAACATTGCACGACGGGCGCAATTGTCAATTAAATTAACGCAGTGCCGTATTGCAAAAATGGCCTGGTCATTAAGGTCCTTAATCCTTCCGGTCCTTAAAGGAGTTGTAAAGGAAAAAAATTAATTGCCTAAAATTAATGTCTGCAAGGTAGACAGACAGAATACTGTAATGATTCTGTTAAAAAATTACTAAATACCTATTAAATTCCTTCATCTATATCACCTCCGGCGTTCTAGTTTCTGTTCTCTCATTCACTTCCTGGTTTGCGGCGCTCGTTCATGTAATAACTACATTTCCCAGTATGCACTGCAGCACGCCCAGTAATTCACACCTCCTTGAAGTCTCTAAGGCCACGTACACACGATCGGTCACAACCGATGAAAACGGACTGAAGGTCCGTTTTCATCAGTCCAAACCGATCGTGTGTGGGCCCCATCGGTCAGTTATCCTTCAGTCCAAAAAATGAGAACTTACTTTAAAATATAACCGATGGATGCCTAACCGATAGGTCAAAACCGATCGTTAGTATGCAAAAGCATCGGTTAAAAACCCACGCATGCTCAGAATCAAGTCGACGCATGCTTGGAAGCATTGAACTTTGTTTTTTTCAGCACGTCGTTGTGTTTTACGTCACCGGGTTCTGACACGATTGGTTAATTAACCGATGATGTGTAAGTGCATCAGACCATCAGTCAGCTTCATCGGTTAACCGATGAGAACGGTGCTTCGGACCATTCTCATCGGATGGACTGATCGTGTGTATGCAGCCTAACACTTAGAGAGCGTCCTGCCGCACAGATGTAGTTCCCAGGAGGGGGCGAGCACGTCACTGACCACCGCAGTAAAGCCTCCCTTCACGGTGGTGAGTAACAATCAGACAAGCAGGACGTGAACTGAACAGAGAAGAAATAGAGCAACTTCTGAGCAAAAACAAACAATGAGGAAGTGAAAAGAGGAATGTCTGCAGGTAGAGGATGCTTATTATGAAAAAAAAAAATTCCTTTATAACCCCTTTAAGTGGTTAAAGGGCTGTATGCTGGTTCTGGCATATTCCAAAAGAACCTGGGTCTGTAAAGTAAAAATAAAATATCTGCTGGCAGGGCCAACAGATAATAAAACTATGTTACAGGAGGAACTGTACTTTAGAAAGCCAAAAACAGCTGCGGTGATGATGTTAACAGATTGCATCATATTCATATTTTTTACTTTGCCCATTTTAATTAAGGCCTCTAATTGTTCAGGCAGAAACTTTCCAACGTCAGAAACACTGTTACATGTCATCTTAGTCTTCACCATGGCCAGCTGGAGTAACTTAACTGATCTGCAAAGTCCCTCACCGTGTGTACCTTATGTCATGGGTCAGTTACGAGTAATTCAATCTTTCCCTGCTTGCATTTATATGATTTATAAGAGTTTTTCATCAACAGCCACTGGTCTATTTTTAGATAGACACTTACACAACACTTTCACATTAATTGAGAAACAAGAAACTTCATGTAGTTAATTCCTTGTTTTCATTTGAAAATCTCAGTACGGAAGCACAAAATCTCAGTAATTTACAATGTTATGAAAATACAGTTAAAGTAACAAAGTATTTTACCTATGCATATAAAGAAGATCTCTTGGATTTAAATTGGAGGCTTATTAGCACTTATTTTTTAAGCTTGAATGCATTAGAACCTATTGTTCATGCAGTTATTGTAGCTATCGAGCAGATTACTTCTGAATATTGAACGATCACATTACTTGAGAGGCCAAGCTGTTCCATTGAAATCGGAAAACGTGTATGTTCTCTTGTCTTTTTAAAATCCAAGATAAGGGGTATAAAATGTCATGGCTTCTTCAGCCGTCTCAAAGCGAGGACTGCTTGTTGCAACATTCATGTCATCTGCTTTCCAAATTATAATTTAGTTGTATATAGGAAAATTTTAATTAACGCTGAAGAGATAGATGGAGATACAGAACATCAAATATGTTATACAAGAAAATGACCTTGACATTTTCATCTCCAAGGTGGATCCAGTCTTGGCCTAAGAATAAACACAATATATATATATATATATATATATATATATATATACATATATATATATATATATATATATATATATATATATATATATATTGTACAGGACGCCAGCGTTGGGTCCTGGACGGGTGCAATACAGCACCACTATTTGGGCTATGGTCCCTTTAAAGAGCTGAGGGAGTGTTCAAGGGGATTGAGGGATTCCCGGCGTAAGAGTTAAATCCAGAGAGGACTGTCTCGCAGTCACATTCAGTAACATTCAGGATAGCAACAGGAGCTCAAATCGGCGCACGATCCTAGGAGTAGGACGTGTGGCTCATAGCTCCAGGCAGGCAGGTTCTCAGCGTTCCAGCCAGCACCCAGCATCCAGCATCCTGGTATCCAGAACCACCAACAACCTCGGATCCTGTACCCAGCATCCAGCCTATGGTCTTTTTTTCCTCTCCCCCAGCCCTTCCAGCCCTCCCAGGCCTCCCTTCTCCAAAACAGCAGCCGACCGCAGCGACAAATGCCTCCAACGCACTGACCGCTAAACCAGGCAGGCAGGACAGACCGTGGCTGCGGCCTGCAGTCCACCCATCCAGCCGCCCTCCTTTTCCTCTCCTTCACCGCGTACCTTCCTTCCGCAGGTACCGCCAGCTACAGAGATCAGAGGGAGCTCACTGTAAGGTAAGTCTCCACAACGCTCCATAGTCTGCAGCGGCCACTTAGGAAAGTCCGCGGCTGCGGCCTAGCGGCACGCCACACTGCCTCCAACACCACATCCACAGCCGCAAAGTCCCGGTTCCCAAACACCCCCGCCTCAGGAGCCTCTCCGGTTTCCCCCTCCCGTTTCCCGGAGCCCCCCCCGCGAATGGCCTCTTTCCCTCCTTCCCCGGCAGGGAAGTCCACGGCGCGGGCCTAGCTCCGTCCGGCGACCATCTTGCTACACCTGAGCAACAGGGATCACCTTGTTCTTCACCATCCACAACCATACCATCCACAAGCAGGATCCACTTGTGAACCCTCACCCTCGAGCCTCCAACAGCACCAGAATACATCGGAGAGCTTACCCCTCCCCGGTCACTCTTTTTTTCCTCCATCCCTGCACCGCTCACTTGCCGTGACTACACCATAGGACTATCGGCCGCATAACGTGGGACAAGCAGGTTCCCAGACCATCAACTCCAACAGGTAAGGACCCACGCCTCGACCATCATAGTAAGTTGATCCAGGGTTCACCCGATCGCCCTCGAGGGATCAGGAAGGATTTTTTTCCCCCGCCGCAGCGGATTGGCATTGCTCGGTAGGGTTTTTTTTCGCCTTCCTCTGGATCAACTGGGGGGTTAGTCGGGGGTCCACCTATCGCCTCTCATCAGGGTCACCTGAATTTCTCACTGTCATTTATCACCCGCGCGATCACCACTAACCATTTTCACCATCTTGGGCGCATCCGCTATTATGGTTAACTTGCAATATTCTGCAAAAAACATTTGGGGTCTAAGGATATCCGCCTTAACATTACCAGTCGTCACCAAAAAAGTACTAAGGAAAAAGCAACTGTTTAGGACCAATCGACAGTCAAAAATAGCATGCCAACATTTCAGCTAAAACGCATATCATGTGCCTTGATCAACACAAGATCGGCAGTAAAGCACCGACAGGAAATCCACGATTTCATCATTCAACACAACATTGACTGCCTCTTCATCACAGAAAGCTGGCTAACATCGGACTGTAACACCATTCTAGGAGAACTGGTGCCAGAGAAATATGGCATTCTAACAGGAAACAGAGTGGGGTAAAGAGGAGGAGGCCTAGCGGTGATCTACAAGGCTCACCTCTCGCTCACCAAACCAGATCTACAGAGCTCACTACCATTCATGGAAACCCTCACTCTGCAACTGCAAACAAATCCCCAGGACACTGTTCACATACTACTCTGCTATAGACCATTTGGACCAAAAACGCAGCTCATCACATCATTGACAGAATTCATCTCCACCTATACCTTAAACATCAAACATCTTCTGCTACTCAGGGACTTCAACCTCTGGGTCAACTCCTCACAGGACTCCGTCACTGACTCCTGCATTGACCACTTGGAAGGATTAGGTCTGCAGAAACTGATATGCAGGCCCACACATGTTTCAGGTCACATGCTCGATCTTATCTTCAAACAAGATTTGGATATTAACATACTGGGAAATGAGCCCCTACCATGGACAGATCACCATGCAAAAAAATTCAAAATCAGTATAAACGCCCTCTTAAAAAAAACAACAAACCCGTTAACAACACACTGGATAAGATCCCAGAAGAAGCTCCACTCGGAACTCTTCAAAACTACATTATGGAACAAAATAAAAACAATAGAACAACGTCAAACAGCAGCAGAAACACTCAACTCCATCAACAAAGCTCTACTACAGACAGCAGACATAGTAGCTCCAAGACGCAGAACGCTCATCCGTAAAAACAACTCTGGTTGGTTTAACGACAAGCTCACGTTGTTGAAGCAAGAATGCAGAAGAGCGGAAGCAGCCTAGGGAAGAAGCTCAACAGAGAAAAACCACACAATCTACAAACTAATTACTAAGAAATATCAGAAAGAAATCTTTAAAGCAAAAAAAGCCTAGAGGCTCCGAATTTTGAATCACAAGAGTTTTGCAACAAATTATCGGATTATTTCATTAACAAAATTGAAAAAATCCATGAAATTATTCAGCAAAAGAGAACCTCCACCGACTCCCCTTTAAATCAAAAAGGCAATATTCACACAAAAATGCCGCAATCAACTAAATTCACACTAAAGTCGCAGAGTCGCAGAAGGCGATTTATCTTGGTTCTCCTTCTTTTTTGGAAAACCGATCGCAAATAGTGAAGTTAGGACCTTTCACTTCTGAGAAACGCACATTATCGTGCGGAGTCCCTCAAGGATCCCCCCTGTCACCGGTGTTATTCAACATCTATCTTCGCCCTCTTTTTGAGATTATTAGCAGTCAAAAAATGCTCTACCACTCATATGCAGACGACACGCAACTATATTTCCGCATTTGCAATAAAAAGGATCATCACCTCAATCTAGAGACATGCCTCTCTTTGATAGAGGACTGGATGACAAAGAGTTATCTTAAACTCAACGGAGCGAAAACAGAACTTCTCCTGTTTCACGCCAAACGTATGAATCAACCTGCAACAACTTGGACCTCCCCGCCCATTCTGGGCAAAATCATCACCCCTAGCGCCAAAGTCAAAAGTCTTGGGGTCATCTTTGACTCCTACATGACAATGGATGCACAAATAGGGTCAGTAGTCAGCGGATCTCACCATCTGCTGCGCCTACTACGCAGACTTACCCATTTTATTCCCAAGGAAGACATAGCGGTCGTGGTGGGAGCTATTGTAAACTCAAGATTGGACTGTGCAAATGCCCTCTACCTCGGACTCCCCAAGTACCAAATCTCTCGTCTACAAGTCGTTCAAAATACGGCCGCTAGACTTGTGACTGGAAAAAAAACCTGGGAATCAATCTCACCTTCACTGAGATCCCTTCACTGGTTACCAGTAAAAGACAGAATCACTTTTAAAGCACTCTGTCTAACACATAGATGTATCTATGGGGATGCTCTCCATTATCTATGCGAAAAAATAAAAGCTCATAATCCCAATCGCGTTCTGCGATCCACCAATCAAAATCTCCTCCAGATACCGAAAGCCAACTACAAGTCCAAAGGAGAAAGGAGATTCGCGGTCCAAGGGCCTAGACTATGGAACGCTTTACCAACCAGCATTCGGTTGGAGGAGAACCACTTGGCGTTCAGGAGAAAGATCAAGACTCATCTCTTTTGATACCAAAGGAGACAGGAACAACAAGCGCCCAGAGGCGATTAAGTTCGCATGTGTTGCGCTATATAAGTTTTCATTCATTCATTCATTCAAAGTCAATCTCCATCAACACCACCAAAAATATCATTTGTACCCTGCGAGACAGCACAGCGCCTAATGATATCATTCCCACTAAACTGTTTAAAGAATGTGCCGATATTGTGGCACCGGCTATCACGCACCTCATAAACCAATCATTTAAGGAAGGCATGGTGTCGACCCCGCTGAAACAAGGCATAATTAAACCCATTCTAAAAAAAAAACACCCTCGACCTCGAAGACCCAAACCATCATCGACCCATAACAGGCATAAACATTCTCTTCAAGATAATGGAGAAAGCAGTAGTGCAACAGCTACAACATCATTTAGACACCCACAAACTACTGGATCCACTTCAATCGTGTTTCCGTCCTGGTCACGGGACAGAAACAGCACTTCTCAAAATATGGGATGACGCTCTCAAAGCAGCAGACGAAGGAGAATCTTGTCTTCTGGTACTGTTGGACCTGAGCGCAGCTTTGGATACAGTAGACCACAAATTGTTGCTGACTCGCCTAGCTGAAGTAGCTAGAGTGGCAGACTCTGATCTACTCTGGTTCTCCTCCTTTCTGGAAAACCGATCACAAATAGTGAAACTAGGTCATTTCACTTCGGAAAAATGCACGGTGTCATGCGGAGTCCCTCAGGGGTCTCCCTTGTCGCCCGTACTATTCAGTATCTATCTCTGCCCTCTCCTCGAAATCATCAGTAACCAGGATCTACTCTACCACTCCTACGTGGATGATACCCAACTCTACTTTTGCATCAGCAACAAAAAGGATCATTATCTCGGATACCACCAGCTATAGGGGTGTATATAGAGAGCCATGCACTGTATATAGACAGATGACTGCACTGTACTGTCGCGCCGTGTTGCTAGGACACGTGCAACTCCAATCTCTGTAAAGAGCCGCTGACGCGGCTCTTAAATCATGTGATCGTCTGTGTCTAATCACAGCCTGTCACATGAAAACAAGGAAGTGCTGGTAATTGGAATTCCTCGCCTCACAATGACAGAGTGTGTGGTGAGAAGAGCCGATCAGTTGCATCCCTCGCAGGGGACAGTAAGAGATGTAACTGATAAACAGTGCCCTGATTATATTAGAGTGCCAGAAGTGCCAGAAATCAGTGCCCACCAGTGCAAGCAATCAGTGCCCACCAGTGCCAATAATCAGCAATCAGTGTCTATTAGTAATGCCAGTCAGTGCTGGCTTTCAGTACCCATCAGTGTCGCCTATCAGTGCTGCCCATCAGTGCCCATCAGTGACACCCATCAATGCCCATCAGTTCCGCCCATCAGTGCCACCCATCAATGCCCATCAGTGGCCATTAGTGCCGCCCATCAATGCCCACCAGTGCCGGTGTCCTGCCGAAAAAATTCCCCCGGCGGATAAGGACCCCTCTGTACTGTGCAGGCGCGGCACTTGCGCAGTACGAACTCAACTGAGCCTCCAAAAATTGCCGAAGATGTACAGCTGAGAGTCAGCTGTACACGGCGCCTGTGCACTAACTATGACACATGCCGCACGCTCCCGATGCTAGTGCTACTCTGCAAGGGACGGGGTTAATTTTAACAATAAAGTACACGTCTTAGCGGGGCACATTGCAACACCCGCCCATCAACAGTGCAAAACCTGCCCTTCATTTGGATTAACACGCCCCCCTAAGACGTGTACTTTATTGCTAAAATCACCCCTGCCACTTACATAGTATCACTATCATCGGGAGTGTGCGGCATGTGTCATAGTCAGTATGAAGGCGCCGTGTACAGCTGACTCTCAGCTCTACATCTTCGGCTATTTTTGGAGGCTCAGTTGAGTTCGTACTGAGCTAGCGCCGCGCCTGCGCAGTACAGGGGGTCCTTATTCAGCAGAACACCGGCTTTCAGTGCCCGCCAGTGCCACCCATCAGTGCCCACCAGTGCCACCCATCAGTGCTCATCAGTGACACCCATTAGTGCTCATCAGTACCACATATCAGAGCCACCTATCAGTGCCGATAAGTGCAGAATATTAGTGCCTCCTCATCAGTGCCACCTAATCAGTCCCCATAAGTGCTGCTTCATCAGTGCACCTCAGCGAAGGAAAAACATTTCTTATTTATTAAATTTACTGACAGAACAAAGTAAAACAATTTGTTTCAAAATTTTCAGTTTTTTTTTTTGTAGTGAATAAATACCACCAAAAGAAAGCTCTATTTGCATTAAGAAAATTAAACACATTTTGCATGGTTACAGGGAAGCATGACGCACAATTTGCCCTGTAGGTAAGTGGTTAAAGAAAAACCTTACACACAGCAGGGAGCAATGATGAAAATTCAGCTACAGTGACCCCTGCGATGGGATACCTATTACACAATATAACTGAACCAGAACTTGCCACAGACTTGCAGAATGTTTGCAAAGAAAGTTGATCTGGAGTCATGCAATGCTGACTTGTGAACTTGTGAAGCCTGGCAAGTCTAGCAATGGCTTACCGAGTCATTTTCAAACTTCCAGCACAATTACTTGCTATCTGGGATATAAAAACTATAAGGCCAAGATTCGCGTAGAAGTGCGGCGTAACTTACACCGCCGCAAGTTTTCATCGCAAGTGCCTGATTCACAAAGCACTTGCGAGAAAACTTCCGCCTCCGGCCTCCGGCGTAAGCCCGCGTAATTCAAAGGGGTGTGTGCCATTTAAATTAGGCGTGCTCCCACGCCGGACCTACTGCGCATGCTCCCTTTTGAATTTCCCGCCGTGCTTTGCGCGAAGTGACGTAATTTTTTTCGAACGGCGACGTGCGTAGCGTACTTCTGTATTCCCGGACGTCTTACGCAAGAAGGAAACATTTTCAAATTTCGACGCGGGAACGACAGCCATACTTTATACAGCACATACGTGTGCTGTGTAAAGTTAGGGCACCAAAAACGTCGACTAACTTTGCGACGGGAAACTAGACTAGCAGCGACCTAGCGAACACGAAAAACCGTCGTGGATCGCCGTAACTACTAATTTGCATACCCGACGCTGGTTTACGACGCAAACTCCCCCCAGCGGCGGCCGCGGTATTGCATCCTAAGATCCGACAGTGTAAAACAATTACTCCTGTCGGATTCAGGGGCTATCTATGCCTAACTGATTCTATGAATCAGTCGCATAGATATTTTGAGAGATACGACCGAGTATCTGAGATACTCCGTCGTATCTCGGCTGTGAATCTGGGCCTAAATCACTAAAGCGACTTATGTACAAAATACATATAGCAATAGAAAAGATTCTTGTTACCCATAGCAAACAGCCAGAATCTAGGTTTGACAGCTGGAAGCTGATTGGTCACTGTGCAAAACACCATTTTATTTTTTTACAGTGCACTTTAAGACATTGGCTCTCTATAATAATACATAACATAAACTGTGCAATTTAATTTCAATATGCATTCTATTATCACTATACTGAGCAACAGAAGATCTGGCTTCAATACAGTAGTTTGCTTCATAGATTTTATGATTTGTTTTGCTGGTGGTAGTCTCATGGTTTTAAAAAGACGTATTTCCAGATCAGAGTAAGACCAGCACTTACGGTCTGTTTCATGTCAGTTTGCATCAGTTTTAGTTACGGAAGGCTATTTGTGAACATGGCATAGCGGCATGTGAAATTGGCCCAGCTTTACTTCTGAAACAAGCTGACAATTAGCACAGGGATCAGCATCAAAAAAGAGCAACACAGCATGATGCCTGCCTAAT
Source organism: Rana temporaria (assembly GCF_905171775.1). Lineage (NCBI taxonomy): Eukaryota > Metazoa > Chordata > Amphibia > Anura > Ranidae > Rana > Rana temporaria. The sequence continues at coordinate 147,536,726 of NC_053493.1, forward strand.
TAGTCATATGAACTGGGGGCTTCCCCTCCACTTCCTTAGGAACGCTCTCCTGTCACATCCTATACAAGGAGAATTTTTCACCTTGACATAGCAATATTCAAATTATAGAAGTTCTGGTTGTGGAGATGCTAATGAAAGCTCCTAAATACATCTGTTCTAAAGTTCTCCAGACACATTTTGTCAAGACTTATTCTGAAACTATTATAAACATGTTTTTTTTCTAAACGTACTCAGCTTCTTATAGCGTGTTTAAGCGTCCCTAATTAATCTAGTCCTTATTAGCATGGTTTTCTATACAAGAAAAGGGTATAACAACAACTATTTTGACAATACTGTATAAGCAAACACATGATTGGGTAAAATATTTAAAGCCACCTTTATTTTCTATAATTCACTCTTTACATAAATCAATAGGCCACATATGAGTATTACCAAATCACATTATTACTTTTAGGCCTCGTACACACGACGGGACATGTCCGATGAAAACGGTCCGCGGACCGTTTTCATCGGACATGTCCGCTGGCGGATTTTGGTCTGATGGCTGTACACACCATCAGACCAAATTTCCCGCGGACAGCGAACGGTCAATGCTTCCACGCATGCGTTGAATCACTTCGACGCATCCGAGGGCTTTCGGCCGAGCGGACATGTCCGGTGAGTCGTACAGACAACCGAACATGTCCGATGGACAGGCTTCCAGCGGACATGTTTCTTAGCATGCTAAGAAACATTTGTCCGCTGGAAACCTGTCCGATCCGCCGGACAATTGTCCGGTCGGCCGTACAAACGACCGAACATGTCCGCGGAAACTGGTCCGCCGGACCAGTTTCAGCGGACATGTTCGGTCGTGTGTACGAGGCCTGAGTTAATTTTTTTTTTTTGCTGTTTCTTGTCCTGAATAACAAAAACACTGCTCCCATATAGCTTGCCCCCCAGGGTTCGATAGTCTCTCCATATCAGGAGCACTAAAGGGGGTTTGTGCAGCCAGGCCATGTAATGAGTATTGCTTTAGAGTGTTTATGTGTACAAAAATTATGTAGAAAATATAAAACTATATTCCCTCTTTGAATATATTACCCCACCATTAAAAATTGATATGGATGGGTTAGGTATTTAAGCTGGCTACTATGCTTTGTTTGAGATTGAAGCAAATGCATTGCTAGATAGGGTTAGATGAATTACTCCTGCTAAGGCATGAAGACATCACAACAAGATCAGGGCTAGGATTGCAGCTGTGGATCACTGGTTTTCCCTCATGGCTAACAGCGCTGCCTGATAATGCTTATTTCCCACTAAAGACTGGAAAATCCAGATTATAGGCAAACAGCTATGAATGTGACTCAATTTGGCAAATGCACACGTAGTCCCATCTTCACAGGTGCTCAATCATTACAGCACTTACACAGTCATAACTAAAGACAGGTTTGGAAAGGAATAATCAGATCCATGCTGACATAAAAAAAACATAGCTACACATAACCTTCTAGCAAGGGTGTCATCAGTAGTGATGGGACAAAGCACTGTGGGCCAGATTCACGTAGCGTAACCGATTTAGGTTACACCGCCGCAAATTTTCTGTCTAAGTGCCCGATCCACAAAGCACTTACCTGGAAATTTGCAGCGTCGTATCCTAAATACGTCCGGCGCAAGGCGGGCCAATTCAAATGGGGCCGGTACCATTTAAATTAGGCGCGCTTCCGCACCGGATGTACTGCGCATGCTCCCGACGCAAATTTCCCGACGTGCTTTGCGCGAAATTACGATCATCAGCAGATACGCCGTCGTATCCCTTTTGTGAATCTGGCCCTTTGTCCTCAATGCTGAGGGCACAAGGATCCCATTCACACATCCTTTCCCCAAAAGGTATGTGAAGGATCTGCGGGGGGCAGTGGCATAGCTAGCACATCTGGCACACGGGGCTGGTAATTTTTTTGCCACCCCTGCTAAGAAAAATGGTATGTGGCAATATAGCGGTGACTTTTTAGAAACTGTGGATGTGGTCAGATTGCATAAACAGTGGGAGGGGCTTAAACGGTCATATGCTTTAGTGACTGTGCCACAAGCGAGTATGTAACAGATAGTAAAAACCTCAGTACACTCATTTTAATAAAATAAAACTGTTGTATTGCATATCCTTTACTACACACAGCTAACCTTAAAGTGATATTAAAGTCTTGTTTTTATCTGCTCTGTGTATAGGTTTTGCACTGAGCAGCCTGGATCCTCCTCTTCTTGGGTCAGTTTTTCTTCAGCCCAAGCTTTAGATCCAGGCTCTTTCTTCCTGAAGCTAGCAGGTCCTTCAGGCACCCTCTTTTCTAGTCCAGAGGGCCTCCACTATCCCTTTCTCGTAGTCCAGGGCCTCCAGACACCTGCTGTTCTAGTCCAGGGCATCTAGACACCCCCTCCCACCAAGTTCAGTATCTCCCTTTACACCGACCCATCCAGGGGCCTTTGCCAAGCCAACCACCATTTTTTAGTCAAGGGTCTCTTCTGCACCCCCTCCCTCCTCCTCACCCATTCCAGGACCTCCGGTGTACTCTCCTCCTAGTCCAGGGCCTTCCCTGCATCCCCTAGGTCAAGGCCTCCTCTTCAATACCCTGCGAATCCAGGTCCTCCTCTTCAACTCCCAGTCCAGGGCCTCCTGTGTACTCCACTACTAGTCCAGGGCCTCCTCTCCTAATCCAGGGTCTTTGCCACACCAACCCTGTTCTAGTCCAGGGCCTCCTCTGCACCCCCCCCCCCAGTCCAAGGCCTCCACACCTCCCTAAGTCCACGACCTTCTCTGTATCCCCAAGGTCCCCCAGTCCTTTGCCATAAAAAAAACAACTTCCTAGTCCAGGGCCTTCTGCACACAAACCCCTCTCATTGTTCTAATAAATGTGATTCAGCGGACAATGCAGATTACACTTGATCAGGCGGCAGTAACACCCTGCTGACGCCCCCCTAGATGCGTCACCTGGGGCGTGTTCCCCCCTTCCACCACCCCCCCTAGTTTCGGGCTACTTATCCACATCTGGAAAACCCCTTTAGAATCAGGGAAAATCAAGTTCAGTGAAGTCTTTTGTCCTGCCAGTCTCTTTATGTGACATTTTGAATATGTATTATTGAGAAAATATTTATCAATTCAGCCCCTGCAGAGAAAATTAAAGATAGCTATTCACAGGTAGACATTCGATTCCCCTACCCACGCCAAAACAATGTGAATGATAGAATCTCCACTGCCAATATTGACTGCATCTGACTTTTGTAAAGTCAGGTGGAGAATTAGAAGATGCAGCCATTGTTTGGGTATTGGTTGCAGGGCTACCCACAGCTTCAATTTCAGCTGATTCAGCAGGAATTTTATGAAATTCAAGCTGTCTATGGCAAACATAACTATGTTTTCATTATTTATTTAGGTAGGAGGTGTACAAATGAGTCACTACCTAACAGAGCTTTCTTTAGGTAAACTGTCACAGCAGTACATAGATATGACAGAAAGACCTGAGTGATAAGCTTAGAATTAAAAGGGTTCTGAGGCAGGGAATGTGGGGGTTTAGAATTCTCAATGAGAATGATTAGAGAATGAAACAATAGAAACCTCAGTGCAATTACTAAGGTTAATAGCCCCCAAAAACACCAAATGTACACAAAGCAAACCACAAAACTTGTGATAATGAAAATATGTTATTAATGAAAAATAAAATACTATAAAGCCTCGTACACGCGACCGGTTTTCCCAGGATGAAAACTGCCAGGAGAGCATTTGGCCGAGAATCCCAGCCGTGTGTATGCTCCCTAGCAGTTTTCCCGACAGGAAAACTGCCCGGGAAAAATAGAGAACCTGCTCTCTATTTTCCCATTGGGATTCCCGGCAGTGTTTCCTGCCAAGAAAACCGGTCGTCTGTATGCTTACCTGTCCGAGGTAAACCCGTGCATGCGCAATAAGACTTTTACGCATGCGCGGTAGCATACAAGCTTAGTGTGGGGTGTAGCAAGATGGCGGCGACGGCATTGAATGTGACGAGCGCCACCTCGTCGTAGTCGATGACGTCACCACGTTTTTGCCATTCAAAAGAACGGTGGTTCTTTTGAGTGGCCATCTGTATGCACGGCTTTGCATGGCAAGCTTGCCATGAATCTTGTCAGGAAAACCGACTTTCTTTTTCCTGACGGGTTTCCATGTGTACAAGGCTTTAATGTCAATGTGTCAGAAAACATATATTCTAAACTCTAAATTCATATAATGGACTAGTGTAAGTAATGGTTGCTTTTTTTGAGCAGTGTATATACTGTATATATGAATTGGTGCCACACAATACAAATACTGTAGTTTATACCTTATAATAGTTAACCATGCAATAAACTTCTGTCATAATCTCTCGAAACACACAATTCAATGTGAAGAACTGAAACTATTAGCACAAAACTCTCAAGTGTTCATACATGTAAACAAGTGTTTTAGTATTTGTAGTGCTATATGTTCTTCCAACCATGTCAACCGTTTCTTTCCTCTGTGGTTATAATCCTCTGAAATATTCATTCAACACGTGCATATATCATTCACCAAAATTTGCATGTTCTCACCTTATGTCAAATTCACACATGTAGGTCTCATGTGCTTGCCCCTTGAAGTGGGGTCTCCTATGACACAGATGCAATGCCCTTCTCCAGCTCACTGATGTTTTCTAATCCATCTTCGTTCTCCACAATCCTTAGGTGGAGGTTGGTAAAACGCTCAATATAAAGAGGGAAATATAGTGCTCTCTGAATTACAACCACGATTTTTTTTTATTTAAAGAATATATATACTTTCAACTTTTTTGGTGCACACTTCTGGTGCACACACTATACATGCATATATGGATATATGGGTGAAACCAACCAACAAAATGGCCGACTGTACACATTTTTTGCAGTGTCACGTCATTGGCTTCTCCCAAGGCGATGCATCATATAATCACAAGACTTCATCATGGGATAAACCCAAATAAATACAAATGTTGGTGAAGGGATAAATGCATGTGGTGAAAGTATATTATGGAGGATTATAAATGCAGACGGAAGAAAAGTGGTTGACACGGTTGGAAGAACATATAGCACTACAAATTCTCAAACGCATGTTTACAAGAATGTATGGACATTTGGGACTTTTAATAATTTAATTTCTTCACATTGAATTGTGTGTGTCATGAGATTATGACATAAGTTCATTATATGGTGAACTATTCTATATAAATTAAAGTATTTGTATTGTGTGGCACCTATTTATATATATTTCTTTAGGGTTTTCTACATAGCATTATTTTGTACCCTTGTTGAATCATTATGCACCCTGTTTCTGTCTCTTTTTGCATTATGAGAGTCTTTGTGGAGATTAACGGGCTCTCTATGTGAATTGGAGGGCCTCTTTCTGTGCCCACATGCTCCAGTGATGGAAATTAATTCCTAATCATCAAAGTAGTTATTATTTCCCTTTTTTGTGATTTTGTTTTGTTTTTCTGCTGTTTTTTGCTTTGTTATATATGAGGATTCTACAAAGCAGGCTGCACTGATATAAACAATACTGTTGGCATATTTCTGAAGCAGTAAATCTGACATTCACCAAACATTCACTGTAGATTAATTTTCAAGACACGTGTGTTTGAAATGACAGTGATGGATTTTCCAATGAATGCTTAGTGAAAGTCACATTCACTGATTTATAAATATGCCCCAATGAGTGTTTGGTTGAGTTTTTGCTCTAGCATGTATTCTAGATGAAAGCTGCAAATATGGTTTCTAGAGCAAATGAAAGAAAACTGCCTTGTCAACAACCTTTGATTGGCCACCAGAATCAATGCTGCTTTAATCAATGAAAAGTTCCTGATGGTTTGCAGACATCCTCGCTTTACCTTATTTATCAAGGCATCTGTCATCTAAATAATGAGATTCTTTCTGCATATGCTTGCCAATGAAAGCCAATAGGAGTCTTAACATTTCTATCTACACCTCACATCTCTTGATTTGTATCCCCTGTCCTGTGACTCCATGTCATCCACAAAGGAAACCCTAATCTCCCCAAAAATGGGCATCTTTCTCTCTTGTGAAAGCAAATGATCAAAGGTCATTAACTTCTGAAACAGTGTATGAGACTCCTAACCTGGAAAGACTTGTCAAATCTGCATACAATATGAATCAGATGCACAAATACTGTACAAGTATATTCAGTAATACCAAACTGGAGGAACTTGAGGTAAAGCCTAATAACCTGGAAGCATCAACTACGACCTTTGAGTACTTTTTCGTAGGTGCCAGACTTCAAGTTCGAGAAAATAAATGAACCGCCAGAGGGATTACTGTAATGTGGTTCTAGTTATATTTAGGAGGATGCAAAAATTACTAAATTTTCAGACTTGTCACAATGTCAGAATTCAAGTCATAAATTTTAACACAGAACATATGGGCAACAAAACAGCTTTTGGGTATAATATCTTTGTGGATGGACAGTATTCAGCAAGACAAAAGAATAATGTGATTATGAGGTTTGTGATTATTTTGAATTTAAAAGAAAATTCCAAGGCACAAATGACGGAATTTTGATATAATGCATTTTAATAGGGGCTAAAGAAATGTTTATTAAAATTAAATAAATACATTAGGATCCAAGAATGTTGCATAAAATAACATAAAGTACAGAGTGCAATAACACAAAGTAGCCACAGACTAAGCTTAACCATTTTTCTTACATGGCTGTCAGTGATGGTTGTTATGGCAAACAAAAATCATTAAGACTTAGTGACTTGAGTTTCCTATTTTATTTACTGTAGTTGTAGTAGTCCAGACATCTATTCTGTTAGGTTGCTGCCGGTTACCAAATTTTTTACACTCACATTCTAAGCATTCTACACTTCTTATTAATAAGTCGACATCATGCGTTTACCCTACCTATTTTTTGTGTTACCATATGACTCACAATTTACACAGTTTTCCAAATAGAATGCACTTTGGCAAATAAAAATGTATTTAAACTCAATAATTCCTCCTTTCTCCCTGGGTTACGTCCGCAAGATTTTTTCATGGTGGACTAATAAGAGATTGTTAAGGATAGCGGACCTGTGTGATCATAGAGGCGCATTAACGGAATCAGTGCTACGGGAACGATTTAATTTACCAGACTCTGAATACCACCGTTACACTCTCATAAAGAACTCCTTAATGAAATTGGACCACATTTCTAATTTGTCAACATTCACTCCCATAGAGAATCTTTGTAAATCTTTCCATAGACAGTCAAGCCATATATCATCGATTTATGGTATCCTATCCTTGAACTCTCAAAAGCTATTTTATATGCAACAATGAGAACAAGATATTGGTTCTTCTATGGAAATTGATGACTGGAACAAATTAGCCCTAAATGCTTCTAAATCAATCATCAATACATCCTTGATTGAAGCTAACTACAAGGTCTTGTTAAGATGGTACATGGTTCCAGTCCGTGTAGCTTCCTTTGTCCAAGGAGCTTCACCATATTGCTTTAGAGGTTGTAATACTGAAGGAACCATGTATCACATTTGGTGGACTTGTCAAAAAGTGAGAAGGTTTTGGATTCGTACCTATAATTTTATATATTCCTTAACCCATGTGAACCTCATGAAATTGCCACTAAATGCATTATTGGGTGTACAAGTAAAAGGAACATCGAAACAAATGGTAAAATTAATAACTTTCATATTTATCGCAGCTAGAATATCCATCGCTAAATCCTGGAAGACTTCTACAATTCCATTTAATCTATTGAAACCCAAATTGTCATGGATAATGATTAATGAACGATTTTCTGCTCTTAAAGACGATAAAATTGCTTCATTTGATACTGTATGGGAACCCTGGATTAATTATAATATAAATACTTAATGTTATATGACTTCCTATGTAGTTTGTTGTTTATACTCTGAATTGAAGAGCACTCTCTTCCCCCTTCCCCCTCTCCTCCCCCCCCTTTTTTTTCCCTTCTTTCCCCTTCTCTACTTCTCTCTCCTCCTTTCTCTTTTCTCTATACTAACAATATACTTCTTCTTTACTTACTGTTTAAAGGGGATGTTCTACTTGTTAGAATGGTCCTTAGGGCTATATTAAGACTTAATATTTGAATCCTAAATCTGACCTAAATAATGGTCACTAAGGGCCAAATCCTCAGCCAGGCGGCGTAACTTAACTTTCAGCAGTTAAGTTACACTGACTTAAAGTTTTTACCTAAGTGCCTGATCCACAAAGCACTTACGTAAAAATTTCAAGCCGTGTAAGTTAAGTGCCGCCGTCGTAAGGCGTTCCTCCTCTCCGGGGGGCGTTTACAATTTAAATGAGGCGCGCTCCCGCGCCGGCCGTACTGCGCATGCGTGTGACGTCATTTTCCCGACGTGCATCGCGCGAACGTAATTGACGCCGGGCGGCTTTGTGGATTGCGACGGGACACTAAAGTTGCGACGGGTGAAAAAAAGACGCGCCGGGAAAACAAATAATTATAAAAAAAAATGACAGCGTCGCTCGGCATGCATTCCTGAGAGGGAGAACTCCATGCCAATTTTCAATGAAAAAAACGGCATGGGTTCCCCCCCCAGGAGCATACCAGGCCCTTAGGTCTGTTATGGGTTGTAAGGAGACCCCCCTCCGCCGCAAAATCGATGTAGGGGGTCCCCCTACAATCCATACCAGACCCGTATCCAAAGCACGCTACCCGGCCGGTCAGGAATGGGAGTGGGGACGAGCGAGCATCCCCCCCCCTCCTGAGCCGTGCCAGGCCGCATGCCCTCAACATGGGGGGGTTGGGTGCTCTGGGGCAGGGGGGCGCACTGCGGGCCCCCCCACCCCAGAGCACCCTGTCCCCATGTTGATGAGGACAGGACCTCTTCCCGACAACCCTTGCCATTGGTTGTCGGGGTCTGCGGGCGGAGGCTTATCGGAATCTGGGAGTCCCCTTTAATAAGGGGGCCCCCAGATACCGGCCCCCCACCCTAAGTGAATGGATATGGGGTACATCGTACCCCTATCCATTCACCTGTAGGCAAAAAGTAAAAGTTAATAAACACACAACACAAGGCTTTTTAAAATATTTTATTATTCTGCTCCGGATGCCCCCCCTGTCTTCGTTATTAGCTCAATTACCAGGGGGGGCTTCTTCTTCCACTCTCCGGGGGTCTTCTCCGCTCTCCGGGGGGGGTTTCTTCTTCCACTCTCCGGGGGGGGGGGGCTTCTCCGGACTCCGGGGGGCTTCTTCCATCTTCTCCCCTCTTCCGCTCTTGACTCGGCGAACCCCGGTTCTTCTGCAGCTCTCCGGTGCCTTCTTCTTCAGCGCTGGCTGCCTGCTATGTTTGTGTGTTAGCTCAATTTCTAACAGGCAGCCGGCGCGGTCTTCTGTGACGTCATCTTCTCTTCTGTTCTTCTCCCCTCTTCCGATGTTGCCTCGTCGCCTGTTGTCGCTGTAATGATGGAAGCGCGCCTTGCATCACATTTATATAGGCATCACCGTCCCATCATGCTCCGGTAGGTACCCACGTGGTGGGTGCACGTGGGTAGGCACCCACCACGTGGGTACCTGCCGGAGCATGATGGGACGGTGATGCCTATATAAATGGGATCAGGAAAAAAGAAAATTGCGCTAATCGAATAAGAATTAAGTGAATAAATGGGAAGGCTGCAATAGCGTGAACTAACACAAAACAAATATAAAAGAAAGAAAAATTGCGCCAACCAGTAATTATAATAGTGTGAACAGTGAAGTCCTTTGTGTTTTCTACAAGTGGAACACAGAAAAAAATGTGCACCATATGAGTGCATAAAACGTGAACAAATTGTTAAAAAGTTCCAGTATCAAAGTCCATAGACGAAAATTCCAACCCGGACAGCACCCAGTGTGAAGATGATTGACAGTTGTGACCCGCCACCATATGGACTGAGGCTTACCAAAAGGTAATTTGATAACAGCGTTATTCAAATTACTGCAGGATACTTCCAAAGCACCGGATAACAGCCAGGAATAGATCAGGTAACGGTCCCTTTAAGAGATCCACGATGGAATGCCGGCATCTTTGCCGGCCGGCATCTAACAGGAGCCCTTCCTGTACGCGGTGACGTCACTGCACTGCCGGCCGGCAAATGTTTACTCGCTCTCTATTTACCTTCGCCTGTAAGTAGTTTTAAACTTTTTAATTAAAACTTGTTAGTGCATACTACCCTATGTGCGGTCTCCTTCCTTTTATGTTGACACTGACTGGGCTGTGACATGCTATGAGGACGATTATCGCTAGTATATGCTGCTGCATCCCATCGTGGATCTCTTAAAGGGACCGTTACCTGATCTATTCCTGGCTGTTATCCGGTGCTTTGGAAGTATCCTGCAGTAATTTGAATAACGCTGTTATCAAATTACCTTTTGGTAAGCCTCAGTCCATATGGTGGCGGGTCACAACTGTCAATCATCTTCACACTGGGTGCTGTCCGGGTTGGAATTTTCGTCTATGGACTTTGATACTGGAACTTTTTAACAATTTGTTCACGTTTTATGCACTCATATGGTGCACATTTTTTTCTGTGTTCCACTTGTAGAAAACACAAAGGACTTCACTGTTCACACTATTATAATTACTGGTTGGCGCAATTTTTCTTTCTTTTATATAAATGGGATGCAAGGCACGCTTCCATCATTACAGCGACAACAGGCGACGAGGCAACATCGGAAGAAAGGAACAGAAGACCCTGACGCCACAGAAGACCGCGCCGGCTGCCTGTTTGAAATCGAGCTAACACACAAACATAGCAGTCAGCCAGCGCTGAAGAAGAAGGCACCGGAGAGCTGCAGAAGAACCGGGGTTCGCCGAGTCAAGAGCGGAAGAGGGGAGAAGATGGAAGAAGCCCACCGGAGAGCGGAGAAGCCCCCCCCGGAGAGCGGAGAAGACCCCCGGAGAGTGGAAGAAGACCCCCGGAGAGTGGAAGAAGAAGCCCCCCCTGGTAATTGAGCTAATAACGAAGACAGGGGGGGCATCCGGAGCAGAATAATAAAATATTTTAAAAAGCCTTGTGTTGTGTGTTTATTAACTTTTACTTTTTGCCTACAGGTGAATGGATAGGGGTACGATGTACCCCATATCCATTCACTTAGGGTGGGGGGCCGGTATCTGGGGACCCCCTTATTAAAGGGGACTCCCAGATTCCGATAAGCCTCCGCCCGCAGACCCCGACAACCAATGGCAAGGGTTGTCGGGAAGAGGTCCTGTCCTCATCAACATGGGGACAGGGTGCTCTGGGGTGGGGGGGCCCGCAGTGCGCCCCCCTGCCCCAGAGCACCCAACCCCCCCATGTTGAGGGCATGCGGCCTGGCACGGCTCAGGAGGGGGGGGCGCTCGCTCGTCCCCACTCCCATTCCTGACCGGCCGGGTAGCGTGCTTTGGATACGGGTCTGGTATGGATTGTAGGGGGACCCCCTACGTCAATTTTTCGGCGGAGGGGGGGTCTCCTTACAACCCATAACAGACCTACGGGCCTGGTATGCTCCTGGGGGGGAACCCATGCCGGTTTGGAATTTACAAATTGCCGTGGAGTTCTCCCTCGGGACTGCATACCAAATGCCGTCGCTTGAATGGGCCTTTACAAGGTGTGACTAACTTTACACTTTGTAAAAGCAGCCCTAGTTTTACACCAGGCAAACTAACACTTACGGCGAAAAAACTAGGCACAAAAGCTTTGAGGATCGCCCTAAGTGCTAATTTGCATACTAACAGAGGCATTTCGACTCGAAATGCCCCCAGTGGCGGATGCGGTACTGCATCCTAAGATCCGGCAGTGTAAGTCCCTTACAGATGTCGGATCTTCTGCCTAACTTAGGAAAACTGCTTCTGAGGATCAGTTCCAAAGTTAGAACCAGAGATACGACGGCTTACGCCGGAGTATCTCTTCTGTGGATTTGGCCCTAACTTTTTATGATGATATTTTAATTTGTTCTTCATCATTACTTATGTCTAAACTTCTGTTTTACTGCACTATTTAATTATATTGTTATGTTTATCTGAACAAATTTCAATAAAAACATTGGAACATAAAAAAAAAATGTATTTAATCATTTCAATTTAGTGGAAATTGACTGTATTATGGTAAATTAGTGGTCCATCTGTGGACATTTAAAGGCTAATGCCCCGTACACACGATCAGGCTTTTGCCTGACCAAACTCACATCAGAATTCCGACGGAATTCCATCGGAGGGAAAGAGAACATGTTCTCTATGTTATCTCTGATGGAATTCCTTGGAATATCCGATGGAAAAACTCCGATGGGCATAGACACGGTCGGAATTTCGGATTGTGTGTACGAGACATTTTTACCTTTTCCAAAAAAACAACGTATGCAGTCAAGGGGCACAAGTAGATATAAAAAAAAACTGTGCAGCTTTATAGAATGTTCATTCATTTTATTGTCATACCTGTAGGCCATTTGAGCCCCCCAGAAGTCTGACCAAAATATTCCCAGTTAGCAATCCATGTCTTTGTTTCTAGGAAGTGAAAAAAATATGATGCTCATTCCCAGCATTACAGGAGTGAAAAACAATATTTTTTGCATCCTAGCAACAAGGCAGGAAGTGGAGATTGCTAAATGGGAGTTTTTGGGCAGGCTTCCAGGACATCCAAATGGCCTACTGATATGACAATAAAATGAAAGAACATTTTACATAGTTGCACATTTTTTAAATACGGTATATACTGGGGCCCCTTTTTTACTGCATTGGCTATTCTCTGGAAAAGGTAGACCTAGTCTTATTTCATTTTTTGTAAAAAATAAATAAAACTAACAGTAAAAATATTTTCCCAAATTTTGGCTGGGAAAGCTGATTGTCTACTAAATAAAGGTCAGTCATTGTTCTGAGGGGTATGGGTTTACATCACAGGTTGAATTTCCTACCAGAAAAAAAGTACCAATGTTCCCCATTTTAATTTACATTACAATAGGTGTTAGGGGGTGATGTGTCTCCTAAAATAACATAATTTTAGAGAAGCATAGCATGATTTTAATTTGAAGGGTATCTAATTTTTACATTAACCCAATGTTTACATACACAGTTACCCCAACTATCAACTATAATGCAAGAAAAGTGAAAAAATAGAGAAAACAAAAGATGACAAAAAATGACACATCAGTTGCAAAAGTGTCTTGAATGACTTTCCAGGGGACATTTGTGGTGTTTGATTTATGCCAAAACTCCTGACTATTTATATGGATAGGATGGTGATTGATTGCATTGACCATTAAATTGTTCTTGCAAGGAAAAGGTGGTTGGAAATTGTGGACATCACTAGAATATTGCTGTGTGGGTGGCCAACACAAGACATTAAACATGACATTAATGGGTTTCACTTGCCTGCCTAAATTGCCATGCACTTAAAGGGAACCTATCACCACATCCTTTCCTATGAACCAAATTTATGTAGACCATAAGGAGTACATGTACTTCTACTAGCTCTTCCAGCTGCAGCAATCTGAGCTAGCTAAGCGTGGCTATAGGTGCTGCAATTATGACAGACATTTTTCTAACTGCAAGCATTCAGTTAACACTTCATTAATGCTATGATTCTAGGAGAATTTTTTATAGTGATGTTTACTCTGCAAGGTGTGTGATACTATCTTGTACTTCAATGCAGAAGGTTTGAAAGCAAAATTATATATACTGTACATATAGATATGCAGGTTCACTTTAATGCAAACCTCAATATATATAAAGATGTACCTCGTATGTACCTTTTTTTTTTGCACCCCTGCTGATCCTTTCAGCGTTCAGGAGTAAAGGTAAGCCAAAGACTATGCACTGCCTACATGGCAGTACTGATTGGCCTAAAGTCACATGGATGAATCACATGCTCCTGCATACCAGACGGGCAGCAAAGAAAGGGAGAGTATATGCTTATGGGCAGGGCTTAACCAGTATACTCAAAAGTTGGGAGGAGACAGCAGTTAAACATTATAACATTTATATTGTAGAAATAAGGTAGCTTACAGAAACGGCACCACATATGTTGTGGGTTACACATTTCTTCAAGCAGAAAGATAATGTCTGTAAACAAGGCAATTTTTAATAGCAACATAATATCAGCTTGCAGACCACAGAATGCCTGAGAAGCATTTCTCTTGGAGGAGGTATTCAGATTACTAGGTCAATATGAGATTCCCAAAGTCCATGTAGTTTATCCGGCTGATGGTGGGAGACAATTCCAAGAGGCTGGCAGAAGAGATTCCCTATAAGGATATAAGGAAATCTACTTATTTCCTCCTTGTCAGTTACATCTTCCTAACATTGCCGATACTTTCTCCTTAAAGCGGGAGTTCACCCGAAAAAAAAAAAATGTAACATTAGATTGGGCCTAATTACAGGAAGCAGAATCGGGTGTTTTGTTTAAAATCAATGAAGTACTTACCTTTTTAGAGATATATGTTCTCCGCTGCTTCCGGGTATGGTCTCTTCGGGACTGGGCGTTCCTATTTGATTGACAGCCTTCCGACCGTCGCATACAGCGCATCACGAGTTGCCGAACGTCGGTGCGGCTCTATACCGCGCCTGCGCACCGACGTTCGGCTACTTTCGGAAACTGGTGACGCGCTGTATGCGACGGTCGGAAGGCTGTCAATCAAATAGGAATGCCCAGTCCCGCAGCCCATACCTGGAAGCCACGGAGAACATCTTTCTCTAAAACGGTAAGTACTGCATTGATTTTAAACAAAACACCCGATTCTGCTTCCCGTAATAAGGCCCAATCTAATGTTAAAAATAGATTTTTTTGGGTGAACCTCCACTTTAACAAGCTGGGCTTTATCCCTGAACCACTCCCACACTTTGGGTCCCCTGAATGATGCAGAAACATTAAAACTGCTCAGACACCATAGACATAAATGGGAAAAGGAACTCAATCTTACAACACTAGAGCAAACATTGTGAGATATATGTCTGTACATAAAATCCCATACAGTAGTCATATCCCCAAAAAATGATGACAAGATTTTGATACATTGGTACTAAACTCTAATGCTGCGTACACACGATAGGAAATTCCGATAAGAAAACCGTGGATTTTTTTCCGACGGAATGTTTGCTCAAACTTGTGTTGCATACACACGGTCACACAAAATTCCGACAGTCAAGAACGCGGTAACGTACAACACTACAACGAGCCGAGAAAAATTAATTGCATACAGACGATCGGAATTTCCGCCAAGAACTTTTCTTGTCGGAAAAATTGAGAACCAGCTCTCAAATTTTTGCTGTCGGAATTTTCGACAGAAAAAGTCAGATGGAGCCTACACACGGTCAGAATTTCCGATCAAAAGCTCACATTGGACTTGAGCGGCATTACTGTTCTAAATAGAATAAACCAGCAAATACTCCAATAGTGTTGGCAATGTCACAAAGAAAAGGGCATGCTGTCACTCATTTGGGGTTTTGTTCAGCAATCCAATCATTAAGAAAGTGCAATTATGATTTGCTGACAAAGATTACAGAAGCTACATTTAAACTCACACAGGAGTTCTGCCTTATCCATGAACAGTGCAACCCTATCCCTTTCACCAAATTTCATTCACAGACATCCATGTTCGATCCATGAATGAAACATGAGCTGTGATACCTAGACAATAAAGATCCACACACATCCCCATTTTAAAGGAGTCAGAAATAGATAAACCCGGTAAACTTTATCTGTGGTATGGGGGAATCGATGTTTACTAAAACTGGCCAAAGATCTAAATTTGGCCAGTTCAGCAAGGTCTGCTTGAATCTAGATCCATGCATAGCCATGTTGAACAGGAATAGTGGGAAACTTTTGACGATCACGGTATTCTGACAGAGGAGAATCCCACCATCAGAATACAATATCCTACCCCTGGGTATGCTCCGCCCATACCCCACCTGTAGGATCTAACTCATAAATGTGACTCCCTCACTCTGGCTGGTGTTCCTTTCTCTTCCTCCTCACCATGTAGGACCAAGCAACACCCCTTACCTGGCTGCAACAAACTCGTGTCCGCCCACCCGTTGCTCCCCCAGGTGAAGACCCCACTGTACAGACCCTATAGGCTTCTTGCGTGAGCGTTATGGCTGGCATTGGGATTTTTTCCTCTGCTAAATGCATGGCTGTTCCCAAGGGTGACACCATGGCTGTGCAGCTAATTTGGAATGTAATTCTGCCTGATTTTTTGGCTTTTTTTGGGGGGTAGATGTCCTCATGAGAGCACGGAAGAGCAGTATGAACAAAGTCTACAACAAATTCTGGCAAAAATTCCAAGAACATGCTGCGTCAGAAGTTTTCTCCAGGGAAGCAACAGTTTGTCATGTCCTCGGTTTTCTTCAAAGAGGTCTCAGCATGGGCCTGAGTGCAAGTACACTCAAAGGACAAATTTCTTCCATGTCGGTCCTTAGCCGGACTCGCTGGACCTCTTATTCTTCAATTCTTAAGGTGGCAGTAAAGCTAAGGCCTCCCAGAGCCCCTACATTTCTACATAGGACCTCACAATAGAACTCAACTATCTGTCCTTCCTGGCAGACAGAGTTATTCTGCTCCTGATGCTGGATTCTATTCCTAAAATGGCCTCAAGATTCACTTAACTCAAGAAATTGTGTTGCCTACTTTTCATCTGGAATATGGACAAAATGTTAGTCCTTTGGATGTCGAGGAGACACTGAACACATATATCCATGCTACCCCAACATTCAGGTCAGAAGATTGCCTGTTTAGGGTTCTCAGAGGTTCACGCAAGGTGGCCAGAGCTTCGAGTGATTGCTTCTTGGATTGTAAAAGTGATCTTCCTCTCATATAAGGATAGGCGGTTGCCTTTTCGGGAGGAATAACGGCGCCCCACAAGAAGCGTCTCAATCTCCTGGACAGCCACCTGTAGAGACTCAATATGCAAGTCGGCAACGTGGTCATCCATACACACTTTTATTTCTCATTATCGCATAGATGTGTCATTTTTTACAACTGTTAATTTTGGCAAAACAGTTATCTTGGCAATAATTAACCCTATTTTTGTTTCCGCATTATCCCACCCTGGTTAGCTAGTTAGTTCCCAGTTGTAGGCTGACATAGAGCAGTCAGAGAAATGGAAAATTGAATATCAAATACTTACTGCAATTCTCCTTTACTGAGGAGCTCCATGTCAGCACAGATGCGGAAATCGAGTTATGAAATGCCAGCCCGAGGGAGGGAGTCAAATTTATCAGTTAGGTCCTGCAGCTGGGCGAATCATAACCAGTGGTAGGCGTTCGTAAAGAAAGGAAAATTGCAGTAAGTATTTAATATTTTATTTTCCGTTTTCATTTATTCACAAGAATACAAAAAAAATGTCTTGCACACACCATGCTAACACCACCTTTTACCAGACAAATAGGGATTCCCACTCCCCTAGTTAAAAAAGGAATTTGTTGAAGATAAGATGATACCCAGTACATAATGTATCTTTACCCACGCCTCTTTCCTGACTGCATCTACCCTAACTCCCCAAACTCTCGTACAATCAACTGCAATTGGCCCTGTTTAAATCTGTGCTGTGGTTGCTGAGCAGCATGTTGCGTTATGAGCAGCATAGTGTTGGGAATTATGATGGCTGGAGAGGAGTGATGTCATTTTCAAAAACCAAGCCCACAACAACACAAACCTACTACATTTGTCTGTGAGAATTTGGTGTAGTAACTGTTGGCACGTGTTGTTATAAGCTTTTGTGTTTGTAAACAGCTGGAGGAATCCAAGGGCGGTGGGGGGCACCCCACTGGAACTAGAGTACTCTGCTAGCAGTTGGAGAGGTGCTCCCCACAGTAAATAGATTTTCTAGAGGAGCCAGGCTTCTGCCCGGCTGCTCACATGCAGCATCTAGTAGTGGAGGGCCTCTCACTTGGCTGCAGATCAGTCACCTGGTACCACTGCCTCATTAGGTGTGGCCTCTCTAAGCTGCAGCAGGAGGGAAGGAGAGAAATGTATCTTCTGTGAACGTGTCCAGGAACCCAAGGAGTTATGTAAAAAGAAATTAAAGTGGCCCGCATCGAAAGTCGATTACACACTACCGTTAATTTTTTTGTGCAACAACTGACCATGCAAGGTTATTTCAGTGATCTCCCCCGCTGAGCTGTTGTGTTCTGACAGGGGGATGCCCCCTGCCAGAACACTCCGATCAGCGCTCTCGCCCAGTACCATTGGGCTAATTATGTACTTATAAAAAAATGATGTACTGATTATGAAAAATTATGTACTAAATTATGTAATGATTATGATAAATTAAGTACTGAAAAAAAATGATAACATGAATTTTACTTTAAAATATACAACAGTAACAAAATATGTCCTGATATCAGTGTAGTGGAGTGCCCATTAACTCACCATGCTTAAGCACCGTACACACAGCAGAATGTCGGAAGAGAAAACCGGCTGACATTCGGCCTGTGTGTATGTCGGTCTTGATGGGCACAGACTGAGGGGCTCAGAGTCAGCATTGATGGACACATACTGAGGGGCTTAGGATTGATGGGCACAGACTGAGGGGCTCAGAGATAGCATTGATGGGCACAGACCAAGGGGCTCAGGATTGATGTGCACAGATTGAGGGTGCTCAGAGTCATCATTGATGGGCACACACAGAGGGGCTCAGGATTGATGGGCGCAGACTGAGGGGCTTAAAGTCAACATTGATGGGCACAGACTGAGGGGCTCAGGATTGATGGGCACAGACTGAGGGGTTGCATTGATGGGCACAGAGACTGAGGGGTTCAGCGTTGATGGGCACAGACTGAGGACCTTAATTGATGGGCACATACTGAGGGGCTCAGCATTGATAGGCACAGAGACTGAGGAGCTCAGCATTGATGGGCACAGACTGAGGAGCTGCATTGATGGGCACATACTGAGGGGCTCAGCATTGATAGGCACAGAGACTGAGGGGCTCAGCATTGATGGGTACAGACTGAGGGGCTGCATTGATGGATACAGACTGAGAGTCTGCATTTCATGGGCACAGTGAGGCTGCTATTTATGGGAACTGATAAGCTGCATTTGGTGGGCACTGATAAGGCTGAATTTGATGGGCATTTGATGGGCACAGTGAAGCTGCATTTTATGGACACTGGTGAGGCTGCATTTGATGGGCACAGGTGAGGCTTCATTTGATGGGCACAGTGGGCCTGCATTTGATGGGCACTAATGAGGCTGCATTTGATGGGCACAGTGAGGCTGCATTGATGGGCACTGATGAGGCTGCATTATGTGGGCATTATAAATGGCTAATGGTCAGAGAAAGGGGGCTTGGGTGGTCATAGTTGTTTGCCGGCCAGCCAGTATTGGAGAGACCTGTCACCCACACTGCCCATCACCTCACTTCATAGTGCACAACCCGGCTGAGCCTCAGCGTCGCTGCATTGCTGAAAGGCAGCCAATGGCTGTGCAGCAATGCTGGTTTCTGAAATTCCAGCCAATGGAGCTGTAGCAATGTTCCTGCATGACATTAGCCCTCCCAATTCACGCAGTGATGTGAGAAGTAAGGAGGAGAAAAATACAGAGGAGAATAATAATAATAAATAATAAAATTAATAATTAATAATAATTAAATAATAAAAGAGATGAGTGAGGGCAAAGTTAGAGTATATTGTCAGTTAACACATTTTCATACAGAAAAATAAATGTTGTAAAACTTGATATATGTTCTGTCCTATGTCCAATACCTTTTATACAAGTCATTCTACAGGCGTCCGTAATATTGGAATGCATCTTATTCTCTAAATAAAGATTTAAAAAAAAAAAGCTGTTTATACTTACAGTGGAATGTTTTTACATTTTTTTTTGTGCAATTGCGTATAGCTTATATACTATTTTTGTGCGTGTTTGCAAAATGAAAGTGGGCCGGGTTGGAAGAGAGTCCAGGGACAAATTTTTGTCCCAGTCCAGCCCTGACTCAACGTACTGGTGAAGGGATTGTCAAGCCAGACTTTATCCCATTTTTTGGGACACCCTCCACTTGTGTAAGTAGTTTTATAAAATGAGATTGTTTTATTTTCCAGCCCTTTCCAATATGCTAGGGAGGGAGTGACTGACTATTTCCAGTACAAGTTCAATACCTTTTGAGCATAATAATAGTAGGAGACTGAGCAGGGTACGTTGAGCCCTAGTTGGTGCCAGACCTACCGTAAGGCCCAGACACCGTCTTAGGCAAGAGGGGTAAATATTCCAGAGGTCAAGTGGTTAAACAAGCAACGGAGATTAGTGTCAGTAGATTTCCCTGGCATGAAGCCAAGGCTTTAGAAACACTTTAACATTTATTTTCCTTTTAAATCAGTGGAGCTGTGTCTATGTGTCTCCTGCTTCTCCTGGTTTAGGGAGCCTATGAAGCCTACAGAAGTCAAAGAACTCGCAAACTTAAGGAGAAAGTTGTCTTGAGTACAGAGGTCAAAGGGCTTTTATTTAAATATAAAATGCTGGTATCCAGAAGCATTCTCTAGCAAGTGTTAATAAGGGTAAGCACTGCTGGCACCGTCTTCCTAACCCTGTTTGATAATAGAAGTGATTAGGAAATAAAGCAACCTCTCTGGTGTGATCTATTTAACCTACTGCATTCCTGCTAGGAAACAAGACATCTTGCACACATCAAAGTGATACTGAAATGTGCAAATGCACTACTTTTACAGAGATTATTTAAGTTAACACAAATCAAAAAATCACATTAGATAATGAGGAATGGATGAGGCAATGGGAGTAGGAAATGGAAGTATGAACAAGATATACAGTATCTCACAAAAGTGAGTACACCCCTCCAGGGGCGAACTGACAACTCATGGGGCCCCCGGGCAATAAAAGACTATAGGACCCCTGGGCTTACAGATGGCCACCACGCCAGGAGGCAGTGCAGAGGCGGGGCAGCTAAAATCTCGGTATTTTCACATCAGAAGCATGTTGGTTTCAGACATATCAGGGACAGATGTAAAAAAAAACATAGATTTTTACATACTGTCCCTGGTTTTACTGAGCCTGGCAACCCTCATGGGGCCCCGGGCAGTGCCCGAGTGACTCAGTGGTCAGTCCGCCCCTGCACCCCTCACATTTTTGTAAATATTTTATTACCGTATTTATCGGCGTATACCGCACCCTTTTTCCCCTTAAAATAAGGGGAAAATCGTGGGTGCGCGATATACGCCGATACCCGCTTCCCGCGCTGTGTTTGAACGCCGCCTCCGACATATACCAAACGCAGTACACTCGGATACACTCGGCCAGGCTCGGCTCCGCTCGCGGTCACGCCCTGCGCCGCCTCCTAGCCTTTATGCGAGAGGAGCCAAGCGTGGCCGAGCGTGCCCGGGAAGCGGGGGAAGCGGGGATCGGCTCAAAAACAGCGCGGGAGAAGTGGGGAGGACACCACCGAGGCCGCAGACGGACACCGGATAGGGCAAGGCCACCGAAGGATGCCGGGCAAGACACCAACGAGGGGCATTCAAACTGTAAGTATTTTCTTTTTTTTCCTGAAATTTTCCTTCTAGGTTGGGGGTGCGCGCTATACGCCGGTGCGCGCTATAAGATAAATACGGTATATCTTTTCATGTGACAACACTGAAGAAATGACACTTTGCTACAATGTAAAGTAGTGAGTGTACAGCTTGTATAAAAGTGTAAATTTGCTGTCCCCTCAAAATACCTCAACACACAGCCATTAATGTCTAAACCGCTGGCAATAAAAGTAAATACATTCATAAGTGAAAATTTTCAAATTGGGCCCAAAGTATGAATATTTTGTGCACCCTCCATTATTTTGCAGCACTGCCTTAACCCTCTTGGG
Organism: Rana temporaria; assembly: GCF_905171775.1. Classification (NCBI taxonomy): domain Eukaryota; kingdom Metazoa; phylum Chordata; class Amphibia; order Anura; family Ranidae; genus Rana; species Rana temporaria. The sequence goes on from NC_053493.1 coordinate 147,558,528, forward strand.
CATGGAGTTCACCAGAGCTTCACAGGTTGCCATTGGAATTCTCTTCCACTCCTCCATGACGACATCACGGAGGCTGGTGGATGTTAAAGACCTTGCACTGCTCCACCTTCGGTTTGAGGATGCCCCACAGATGGGTTTTAGGTCTGGAGACATGCTTGGCCAGTCCATCACCTTTACTCTCAGCTTCTTTAGCAAGGCAGTGGTTGTCTTGGAGGTGTGTTTGGGGTCAGTAGCATGTTGAAATATTGCCCTGCAGCCCAGTCTCGAAAGGGAGGGGATCATGCTCTGCTTCAATATGTCACAGTACATGTTGGCATTCATGGTTCCCTCAATGAACTGTAGTTCCCAAGTGCCGGCAGCACTAGTGCAGCCCCAGACCATGACACTTCCACCACCATACTTGACTATAGGTAAGACACATTTGTCTTTGTACTCCTCATCTGGCTTTACACCAAGGGTGCCCAACCTTTTGAAGAGCGAGGGCCACTTAAGTGACTTGGTAACCAGTCACGGGCCACAATGAGCGGAGCAGGTGTATGGCAGCCCACTCTACTGTGGGGATCGAAAGTTTGGGCACCCCAGGTAAAAATTTGTATTAATGTGCATAACGAAGCCAAGGAAAGATGGAAAAATCTCCAAAAGGCATCAAATTACAGATTAGGCATTCTTATAATATGTCAAAAAAAGTTAGATTTTATTTCCATCATTTACACTTTCATAATTACAGAAAACAAAAAAATGGCGTCTGCAAAAGTTTGCAGAATTTATAGCATGCACTGCCCCCTTTGCAAAGCTGAGACCTGCCAGTGTCATGGATTGTTCTCAATTATCGTCTGGGAAGACCAGGTGATGTCAATCTCAAAGGTTTTAAATGCCCAGACTCATCTGACCTTGCCCCAACAATCAGCACCATGGGTTCTTCTAAGCAGTTGTCTAGAAAATTGAAACTGAAAATAGTTGATGCTCACAAAGCTGGAGAAGGCTATAAGAAGATAGCAAAGCGTTTTCAGATGTCAATATCCTCTGTTTGGAATGTAATTAAGAAATGGCAGTCATCAGGAACAGTGGAAGTTAAAGCAAGATCTGGAAGACCAAGAAAAATATCAGACAGAACAGCTCGCAGGATTGTGAGAAAAGCAATTCAAAACCCACGTTTGACTGCACGATCCCTCCAGAAAAATCTGCCAGACACTGGAGTTGTGGTACACTATTCCACTATAAAGAGATATTTGTACAAATATGGTCTTCATGGAAGAGTCATCAGAAGAAAACCTCTTCTACGTCCTCACCACAAAAATCATCGTTTGAACTTTGCAAATGAACATATAGACAAGCCTGATGCATTTTGGAAACAAGTTCTGTGGACCGATGAGGTTAAAATAAAACTTTTTGGCCGGAATGAGCAAAGGTACGTTTGGAGAAGAAATGGCACAGAATTTAATGAAAAGAACCTCTGTCCAACTGTTAAGCATGGGGGTGAATCAATCATGCTTTGGGGTTGTATTGCAGCCAGTGGCACAGGGAACATTTCACGAGTAGAAGGAAAAATGGATTCAATAAAATTTCAGAAAATTTTGGATGGTAACTTGATGCTATCTGTGAAAAAGCTGAAGTTAAAGAGAGGATGGCTTCTACAAATGTATAATGATCCTAAACACACCTCAAAAACCACGAGGGATTACATCAAGAGGCGTAAACTAAAGGTTTTGCCATGGCCTTCACAATCTCCTGACCTCAACACAATTGAAAATCTATGGATAGACCTTAAAAGAGCAGTGCGTGACAGACAGCCCAGAAATCTCAAAGAACTGGAAGACTTTTGTAAGGAAGAATGGGCAAAGATGCCTCAAACAAGAATTGAAAGACTCTTGGCTGGCTACAAAATGCGTTTACAAGCTGTGATACTTGCCAAAGGGGGCAGTACAAGATATTAACTCTGCAGGGTGCCCAAACTTTTGCAGACGCCATTTTTTTGTTTTCTGTAATTTTGAAAGTGTAAATGATGGAAATAAAATCTAACTTTTTTTGACATATGTCCGCGGACCGTTTTCATCGGACATGTCTGCTGGGAGGTTTTGGTCTGATGTGTGTACACACCATCAGACCAAAATCCCCGCGGACAGAGAACGCGGTGACGTAGAAGACACCGACGTTCTCTGACACGGAAGTTCAATGCTTCCACGCATGCGTCGAATCAATTCGACGCATGCGTGGGATTTCGGGCCGCTGGTTATACGTCATAACCAGCGGACATGTCCGATGAGTCGTACTAACCATCGGACATGTCCGACGGACATGGTTCCAGCGGACAAGTTTCTTAGCATGCTAAGAAACTTTTGTCCGCTGGAAACCTGTCCGCTAGGCCAGGACACATGTCCGCTAGGCCCTACACACGGTCGGACATGTCCGCGGAAACTGGTCTGCGGACATGTTCGGTCGTGTGTACGAGGCCTTAAACGTGGTATGGTAGGATACCCCCTAAGGCAGAATTTATTAACGCTTTTTGTTTTTTGTAAAACAGAAGACATCAACATCTTTCTTTTATGTCAATGATTCATACGTTTCATTATTGGACTTTTATCACATGAAAAAGTATTTATACCCCTTGAAATTTTCCACAATTTGTCATGTTACAACCAAAAACGTAAATGTATTTAATTGAGATTTTATGTGATAGAGTGGCACATAATTGTGAAGTGGAAGGAAAATGATAAATGGTTTTCAATTTTTTTTACAAATATCTGAAAAGTGTGGTGTGCATTTGTATTCAGGCCCCCTTTCTCAGTATAAATACAGCTGGTCTGAGAAGCCTCAGAGGTTTTTTAGAAAACCTTAGTAAACAAACAGCATAATGAAAACCAAGGAACACACCAGACAGGTCAGGGATAAAGTTGTCGAGAAGTTTAAAGCGGGGTTAGGTTATAAAAAAATATCCCAAGCTTTAAACATCTCACGGAGCACTGTTCAATCCATCATCCGAAAATGGAAAGAGCATGGCACAACTGCAAACTTACCAAGACATCCACCTAAACTGACAGGCGGCCGGGTAAGGAGAGTATTTATCAGAGAAGCAGCCAAGAGACCCATGGTAACTCTGGAGGAGAGGCAGAGATCCATAGCTCAGGTGGGAGAATCTGTCCACAGGACAACTATTAATCACTGCACATCACCCTGAACACACCATTCCCACCGTGAAACATGGTTGTGGCAGCATCATGTTGTGGGGATGCTTTTCTTGAGCAGGAAATGAGAAGCTTATCAGAGTTGATGGGAAGATGGATGAAGCCAAATACAGGGCAATCTTAGAAGAAAACCTGTAATGCCTCGTACACACGATCAGTCCATCCGATGACAACGGTCCAAAGGACCGTTGTCATCGGTCAACCGATGAAGCTGACTGATGGTCCATCGCGCCTACACACCATCGGTTAATTAACCGATCGTGTCAGAACGCAGTGACGTAAAACACAACGTGCTGAAAAAAACGAAGTTCAATGCTTCCAAACATGCGTCGACTTGACTCTGAGCATGCACAGGTTTTTAACCGATGCTTTTGCATACTAACGATCGGTTTTGACCTATAGGTTAGGCGTCCATCGGTTCAATTTTAAAGAAAGTTCCTATTTTTTTGACCGAAGGTTAACTAACCGATGGGGCCCACACACGATCGGTTTGGACCGATGAAAACGGTCCATCAGACCATTCTCATCGGATGGACCGATCGTGTGTACGCGGCTTTAGAGTCTGCAAAAGACCTGAGACTAGGGCAGAGGTTCACCTTCCAGCAGGACAACGACCCTAACCATACAGCCCGAGCATACAATATGCTACAATAGAATAGCATATTCATGTGTTATAATGGCCCAGTCAAAGTCCAGACCTAAATCCAATTGAGAATCTGTGGCAAGACTTTAAAAATTGCTGTCCACAGACGCTCTCCATCCAATCAGATTTTTAGCTATTTTGCAAAGAAGAATGGGCAAAATGTCACTCTTTAGATGTGCAAAACTGATAGAGACATACCCAAAAAGACTTGCAGCTGTAATTTCAGTGACAGGTGGTTCTATAAAGTATTAGCTCAGGGGGACTGAATACAAATGCACGCCACATTTTTGACATATTTATTTGTAAAAAAAATTGAAAAACATTTATAATTTTCCTTCCACTTCACAATTATGTGGCACTATGTGTTGGTCTATCACATAAAATCAAAATACAATACATTTATATTTTTGGTTGTAACATGACAAAATGTGGAAAATGTCAAGGGGTATGAATACTTTTTCAAGGCATTGTATGGGACTTTTTCTTTTTGAGAATCTCTTTTGTTGATTTTATGTTGTTTTGTTGTTTGTTTGTTTTTAATATGTTTATTGATCACAATTTTAACTAGCGTGGCACATTTTGTGTTGTATATGCTATCTGCAATCTTACCCGTTACGTTATTGCCAGCTGCTTATGGTCTTGGTTTACCTGCGCAATAACTAATCTATACATGACAATACCAGATGGTGGAATAGGGACCAAAAAGGGAAGGCTCCTACTCAGGACAGCAAAAGGAGGAGAGAGAAGAGCCAAGCCAATCCTTTAAACAGCTTAGGAATTTATTCAGTATATAAGTATAAAACAACACTAAAAACTTGCATGAACAATGTTGGAGCACTTGCAGAGTGCCAGAGCGGGTGGGAACTTCCACATGCAGTGTCACAGGAGCACAGGAGGGCCGCTGGAAAGTCTCTATTGAGGGATCCACGAGCACCATGTGTTAGCCGCAACTAGAGCCTCGATAAGCCTCATGGAGATGTCGGCTGTGTGTCTCTGGGTGGGGGTGGTCCAGAGCTGAAAACTGGGGAGCCACCTGCACGCTGTCTCGCCTTCTTCTACTTAGGACATAACACAATATCACACAATATATCATGAAATGAAAAATGCACGAAATACCTCGTAGCCAGTGACAGAGAAGGGTTATGAACATAGAGATACATAACATTACTCTGGAGTAACCGAGTTGGGAATCCAGCCAGGGAGACCAAACTTTTGTAAATTTCTTGGTGGAAGCCTCACGCTTTGTAGGTTAGTTTTTACATAGCTTGGTTAACAAGATTAAGCCATAGGATAAGGAGGGTGGGACTTCCAGTGCATGAGTATCAGTTTTACAGCATAGACAAACTGTAAATGTATTGGTATTTTCATCCCATAACCCAGTAAACACTGTAGTGGATTACAGATATTGTACTAGGAAATTCCGTAACCTCAGGTAAGTAAGCGCGGATAGGAGGTCACTCCCAGACCATATTATAAACTTAACCTATACTTCCAGAGCATTTAGTACAAGCGGGACAGGGAAGCTTGCCCATCTTGCAAAAAATATAAGGGGTATAATAAGAGCAATGGAGTAATTTTATTCGGAAGGCCTTATCTCGGGCAGATAAAACCACAGGGGATTGTATGGTTAAGACTTCCTGCCACACTTCCTCTGTAAGATCAGGTACGTCCTGTCTCCAGTAAAATTTCGTACGATCAGTTCTGGAATTTAAGAGAAAGGGATAATATGTGGACATAAGTTTAGAATGACCTTAAGAAGCCCGTTTTCATCAGACGAACCGATCGTGTGTACAGGGCATTAAAGTCAAGCAATAAACCATGAATTTAGGCTCTAGGTGAAAAAAAATATCCTAAATCTGTTTTTGTTTTAAGCCTAAGAACCAAGAAAAATCCAATTTTAGAATTGTAATGCAAAAAGGATGTGATCAGTAGTATTAAGGTACTACTTCCCTATGTATAAAGGAAGTACTGTATGTAAATTATTATAAAACGCATCAACTACATAGCTTCCATGTCTAAACAATTTCCATTAAGGATCAGTCATAACAATTCAGTTTCCAGCCCTCAAAAAAAGAGGTACCTGTGCTAAATTCCTGAAACACTATCAAACACTTTTTATGTACCCCAGGCCCTAGGAATTGACAGAAGGGATTTCATAGATGCTATAAATTAAGAAGCAGAGAAACAGGCCTTAAGCACTCTGTATGTCAAAAGTCATCCGGTGCTTCCTTCTGTAAGATCATCTTCACCTTCCTTTGTGACTACTTCTAAGCCATACTTCATCTATATTGAAATGAGTAATAAGCATTGCAATAAAAGCATAACTATGGGATATATAGAAAATTACCCTTAAATATATCTACATTGAAAGGGTCAAGCTAGCCACTGCACTAGATCTCTTGCATACATATTGTGGCAGTCATTAATCTTGAGTTAAAGCATTTTAAATGTAATGTGACTAGATAAAGTATCACATTGACTGCTGTGCACAAACATTTTCCTAATGGTTATATAGATGTATAGTTTATATGGCTGAACAGATATACCGATAAATTCTATGTGTAGGGAAAGTCATGCATTCAGCTGAATCCCCAGAACTGGGAAATGCCTTTGATTGATAGACGTACGTCAGTTTTCTGTCCCATGTATGTATTCTGGTAATGCATTAGAATCCACATTGCATATTCAAGATTCTACTCTGTATGTTGAACTTTTGCATCGAGAATTGTACAAAAAAAATCCACAGGGTCATGGAGCAAATATTTTTCAAACATTTGATGGATTTGTTCTGCAATTTTATAAAGCACTGCACAGTTATTGTAAAATCCAAACGTCTTACAAACGCTCATAAACATCAATGTGTCCCACACACGTTGGTTTCTCTATTTCTAATTACAGAATATAGGCAGATTTCTAACCTCTATGTCACTTCTAACCCACTTGTTATCCTAATATAAAGACATTAGAATAGATAAATTGGACTATAACATAAAATCTGGGTTTGCAAATGCATTTGGTGCACAAGAAGTGGATTTAAATATTTATATCCTTGGTGGTTATTGAGGAGTATATTCAAATAAATTATTTTGTGCCCGAAGTTCAACTTTAACTCATCATAATTTCCAAGTTCATGCACTGTGTACATTTAGTAGAAATGTTGCTGGCACATGGAAGGGAGACACATGTCCAACAAAACCAAAGAAACGTCCTTGCTAACCCTACTTACTAACTAAACCCCTGTTTTTAACACATGCTGTTAGACAGGATAATTTGGTTGGTTGCAGGCTGGTCAGTAAGATGAGCTAGGAATTGAGCTTTGGTTTTGTTTGACATTTGATTTTAGGACCCTTTGGGGGGGGCTTTGGTGAAATATCAGGGGTCTAAACATACCTCTGATGTCCGACCTTTGAGACACCGAAAGGAGATTGGGGTCACAGCTCTCAATCTCATTTCTCTACAGCCTCAGCTGCACTGAATGAATGGATAGGAAGAGCTCTGTACAGAGCTTCCCCTCCATTCACAAACTGAAACAAAGTAAACACAGTCAGTGATCGGTACAAATCACTGATTCTCCATTCAGAAAGGGAAGGGGTACCCTCTCTGCTCTCCATCCTGACACATACCCTGCAGCAGCCAATGGGATGGGGGAACCCGGCAGAGCTGTGGGGGGCGAGGGGGGCCAGGAGAGAGCACAGGTGTAGCAGAAGGGAGCTGGATAGGAGAAGCGGCAAGGGCAGCTGCATATAGAGGAACCAATCTCTCCATTTTCCTCCTGCAGCCGTTGAATGACTGCTTCTCCTCCACTCTGTCCTGCAGGCATTCGGCGGCAGGAGGAAAATTTAGAAATCAGTTCCTCTATATGCAGCCGCTCCCCGCCGCTTCTCCTATGCAGGCGTACTGCAGCATGGGGCCAGGTTGCAATTGCAACCCCTGCGACCCCTGTAGGTACGCCACTGCTGTGTGTAAAATAACAGACAACAGTTAATAAATGTTAAAAACAAGCTAGAATACAATTGATGTAAGACCATTATAGTTAAAAATAAATCAGAAAATTACATTTGCCAGTTTGGTATTTTACTAGAGTAAATAAGCATAGGGTAACTACATTGCATTGTGCACAGGTAAATAACATCATGTTGTCGTAAATCAACTGTTTTGTCTTGTACACTTGGATAGAGAAGGAAAAATTGTATATTACATATGTTCATTGATCGTAATAAGTGTTTGGAGACCACTTGTAGTAAAGTAGCCTCTTGTTACACATGCTGTATGAATGTGAAATAAAAGTCTGCCACTGTTTTCCCTGTTGGCAGTTGCTCTGTTAAGTATGTGTGCACTAACCTGCAAAGTGTGAATAATTTTCAGCAAGGAGTTACAATGAGTGAGAAAGCTTTTAGCACATTATCCACTAGCAACTGAACTATAATCTAATTGTCAACTATCAGGTCTTTAATAGAGCCTTTCTCCCTCTCTTCACTGAATGTGATTCTAAATCAAATTCTAATAGGCTTAAGCGTCTATGCATTTGGGTCTTCTCAGTGTAGGTGACATTGAGGCTCTTTGCTCAGGAATTTGATGCAGATGGCAAATTTAATACAGGCTGGGCAGGTTCCAGCAGTTACTCTGTGGGTCACTGCATTAGTCTGCTGACTTCACAGCCCAGTTATATAGACAGTAACCCTTTCTGCCATGGTGCAGGAGCCATATAGTCTGCGTGTATTTTGTGTTCTTATGAATGCAATGTAGAACTACAGGCAAATATAAAAACACCTTTTGATCTATTTTTGCATTCAATAAAATAGTTTAACCTATTTTTAACAGAATTCTTGAGTAGTTCCATAACAGTGAGGATCATTATAATATATTTCTAGAAAAATATATCTCCAGCCTATACTTGGCCGCTCTGTTCATTGTGTTGGTTAGGCCCCCGATGCCTACATCTATAGTCATATTTCACTCTATCCTGTTCATACCATGTGGTGACATGATTAAAGCTCCTTTCCTCAGACCTGTGTTTTACATTCTAGTCATTGACTTCAATGTAATATAGTCATGTAATAAAATATAATGTAATGCTTAAAATAGGAGTATGGGCCATTTAATGTAAACACCAATCTGCCTCTCTCAAACAGGTTATTCTGTCTCTAACTATGGAATATTTGTTTTTGCTTCTAATTTATACCCCTTCATTACCCTGATTTTAGTATATGCGGTTTAGTACAAATCACGTAAAACCTAACGTTTTTTACCCACGTGACTAAACTGTCATAACCTGGGGGATGGAAGAGGGACTTGGATTCTATCATTCTTTTTAGAGCTCCACGATGTGGTGCTTGTCAAATCCCTGCCAACAAAAAAAGTGGTTGCAGGAAAGAAAATTGCTCCATCTATGGCTGGCTTCAGTATAACTGCCTTTTTTGGTTAGTAAAACAGAGAAGGAGAGGTGTGGGCAGACAGCTGTCAGCTAATTGGGGTGAGATAATAGTAATTTGACAATACATGTTTCATCACATTATAATGGAAAATGCTCCCCTAGTAGTGTCTAGAGGTATACTATACATATTATATTATTGTATAACCTTGCTGACTACAAACATTAGAGGGATCATATCTGCATGTGCAATCAAAAACCTATAGATGCATGCTCAAATCGTGCAAGGCAATTTACTTTCAGCCAATCAGGTTCTGTTCCATTGCAAAGTGCTGTCAATCTAACCTATTTTCCTTCAGTGGAGGCTGCAAATGAAATGTTTAGGCATCATACCGGTGGGGGCAAAGACAGGGAGGACCTCATTAAATTGATGATGTTCATCCATAGCCATGATCAGGAAGAGCAGATGACACATGAAGCTGTCAAGTTGCATAGTGCATAGTATTAACACCATCATGGCCATGTGGTGGCGCAGGGATGTGTGAACCACAAGACATGATTAGTTAAACATAACTCTGAATATTTTGGCCTTGTACTTATAAGGCAGTACAGCTGTTAGAGCAGAAGTTGAAGTTGCAAAGTGAAAGATATAGAGAGGAAATAATGTGAGTTTTGTCTATTGGCTTTAGCATTGGTTTCTTCTTCCAATTCTGTCTTTGAAGCTTGTTCTCTCTGACCTTTAACATACACATAACACACTAAGAAAATCACTAAAATGTCCCACAACCAAACCTAATGGCAAAGATGGCTGGGAATAAAGTGAACTAGTCATAAGTGAATTAAAATTACAATTCTGTAGACCAGAACGACATGCTATCAAAATAGTTTTTACATATGTAGCGGCCTGCTATTTTCTAGTTGGTGCTGCCTTAAATTTAGAGGGTAGTCAGAGATTTAACTACCTCTGACTGTGTTGTTTTGCCAAATTTTGGGCCTCTGTTCCAGCCATGGCTGTACTATGTGTGACCACTATTGTTGTCTGCGGTGTTGGTACCACCCCAGGCCAAGGGTGGCAGCAGTCAAGTCAGGGTGTATTGGGTGTTCTTCCTTGGCAGTCAATCAGTGAGAGTTGATCGTCTCACTGTGTATGCTGGGGGAGAGTACTTAAGGGACAGACGTCATTAGTTCGGGGGGTCATCCATCCCTGGTCAGTTGTCCCACCACCCCCCGTGAGTGGCCCTCCTATTTGGGGGTGCGTGTTTAAGTGTTCCAGGCTCTGGGACTACGTTGGTCCGGAGTTGTGATCTACCAAGTAGACCCGGTAGTCAGACTGAGTCTACACTTGCAAAGTGGTCCTGTGCTGTCCGTCCTAGAGGGAGGAAGCCACTTAATGAAGCACTTATTCTAGAGAGCACCTAGCAGAAGGCTGGTATGCTCAGGAGAGGCCTTGAACTTCATTGAAGGACGGACTATTACTGAGAGGCTGAGTGAAGGTCGCCTGTTAGTTCTGAGTTCACAAGAATTATTCAAGAAGAGATCCGGGTGCTTAATCCTGTGCTGAGAGGATTCTGGACCAAATATATCTCCATCTTTGGGAAGGTCGGTGGCAGAGACTTTACCAAGTTTCCATGTGACACCATGGCTGCTAGGTTAGTGAGAGAGGCCTATCCAGGTGCACAATACCCGTTCTGGCTAGAGTGGCAACGAAAGCTACATTGCTGGAAGCAGGAGTGTTTCCGATCAAAAGTTGTATACCTGAACCAATTACCTATTACCCTTCCACCTCTTCAACTACTACATTTATTCTTCAAACCACGTTTGGTAAATAAAGCAAAGAAAAGGAAGTCTAAAGTGTGGACATTGAAGTTTTTCTTAACTCTCATCTGATACCCTAGACGGCAAAGAAATAGAGGTAACATGCCACCCAAAACAAACCAGCAGTTCCTCCAGGGTTGTGCTATACATATTAACCTCCCTGGCGGTATAATTATGTCAGGTTTTTGATGCTGAAAGCAGTATAAATATTTTGCATGGAAATTTGGCGTTTTATATTGTAGGCCTGTAATTCTTAGTAATAACTCACTTAAATCTGTCCAAACCAGAGTCTAGTGGACATCTCGGGCATGATAAAGTTTGAAACACAAAATCATAAATTCTAAAATACTAAATAACTATAAATAATAACAAATAATAATAATATAATAATAATAATACTTTTTATTCAATACATTTTTGTCAATAATATAATCAAATCAAAAACACTGAATTTTTTTTGGTCAAACATGGGTGCAATATTACTAGTCATATTGGGCCAGATTCAGGTACAATTCCGGCGGCGTAACGTATTGCATTTACGTTACACCGCCGCAAGTTTTATGGGCAAGTGCTTGATTCACAAAGCACTTGCCTGTAAACTTGCGGCGGCGTAGCGAAAATCCCTCCGGCGCAAGCCCCCCTAATTCAAATGGGGCGTGGATCATTTCAATTAGGCGCGTTCCCACGCCGAACGTACTGCGCATGCTCCGTTTTGAAATTTCCCGCTGTGCTTTGCGCCAAATGATGTCGCACCGACGTGATTTTTTGAACGTCGACGTGAGTTACGTCCTTTCCTATTAACGGACGACTTTCGAAAAAAAAAGAATTAAAATTCGAAACGGGAATGACGGCCATACTTTACATTGGCAAGTCTAAAAATAGACCAAGAAATAGCAGCTTTAACTATACGCCGGGAAAAGCCGACTAGCGACGACGTAAGAGAATGCAAAGGCCGCGCGTACCTTCGTGAATCGCCGTAAACAGCTAATTAGCATACCCGACGCGGAAAACGACGCAAACTCCACCCAGCGGGCGCCGAAGTATTACACCTACGATCCGAAGGCGTACGAAGCCGTACGCCTGTCGGATCGAAGCCAAAAGCCGTCGTATCTTGGTTTGAGGATTCAAACTAAAGATAGGACGCGGCAAATTTGAAAATATGCCGGAGTATCAGTAGATACTCCGGCGTATTTCTTCTGTGAATCTGGCCCATTGCTTCAGTTAACATCCCGGGTATAGTACATTTTGAAACATGGAACTGCACAAAGTCCGACGTTACAATCAGGACAATAGAACCTGGTTTCCTTTTGGATTCTCCTTCCAGTGGCATCACGCTTAGAGCAACAAACCACACACATCCTTGTGGGTGCTGACTTTTTTTCAGTTGGTGGAATGTGGCCCATAAAGTGACGACCAATCAGGCGTTCCAGGTTGACAACACCAGCAGCACAATGTTCAGCTCTATTCACAGACATTGGTGTTTGGTGCTTCAGAAAGATCAGTTTGGCAACTTTCAAAACAAAGTCAGCATGAACCATAGGCTTGTCACACTTTTTTTTTTTTTTGCAGAATGAAGGCATTCCAAAAGCATTGTTCAAGAAGATGCCTGAAGATCTTCTTGTAATACTTTTTTTGTTGTTTTCTCATCGCTGGATAATATTGTCATTGCCTGGCCAGCCCTGTCAACACCTCCCATGGTGTTGTTGTAATCCATCACCACTTGTGGTTTCATGATGTCTTTCCCACCTTCTGTGTGTACTCATTAGGCAAACGACTTTTTTTCGAGCCATCTCAGTGCCATCATTTTGCCTTTCTGCCAGGCAACCATTTCTTCTGTCTTGAGCTTTTTATTGGCAAAGATTGGCGCATGTCATGCCGGTTAGCCCTAACGGTTCCATAGGCATCCGTTTTGTTCTGTAGAAGGAACTCATAGAGTTCAGGAGAAGTGTAAAATGTGTCTGTAATTACACAATATCTCTGATTTTAGCAATGGCTTAATCAATGTTAGAACTGAAGATTTTGCTATTCCATAATTACTATATTTTTGGTTGAATTTTGTTCCTTTCCCAGTGTATAGGACCGAAGTCCATATCTAACCAGTGATCGATTCACATAGCATGAATGATTTTATGCCAAATTGATTGGTTTGTGCAAAAGTCTAGAAACTATGGGATAGATTTATGTACTTTTTTTTATTATTGTTTTTACTAGTAATGGCGACGATCGGTGCTTTTTAGCAGGACTGCAACATTGCAGCGGACAAATCTGAAACTAAGTGACACTTTTTGGGGACCAATGACACCAATACAGTGATCAGTGCTAAAAAAAAAATGCACCGACACTGTATAGATGACACTGGCAGGGAAGAGGTTAACATCAGGGGCAATCAAATGGTTAACTGTGTTCCCTGGGTGCGCTTGCTTACTGTGCGGGGGATGGACTCATTCATGGAACAGACACATCTGTGTTCCTGATTAGCAGGAATCACAGATCTCTCTCTTCCTGTCTGACAGAACGACAGTCTGCCTTGCTTACATAGGCAGACCGCCATTCTGTCATTCCCCTGAACACTCATGGGTGGCCGGCAGCCATCATGGCCGCCAGACCTGCTGATTGGCTCACGCTGTGTCTAATCACAGCGGGAGCCTGGCCCTGGCAGCGGGCACATCCCCCAAAGCCGATGGAAGAAATCACGTTCACGTACGTGATTGTACACTTAAGGTCCCCCCTGCCACAGTATATGTACATGGGGCAGTCCATAAGTGGTCAAGGATCTGTAGAAAAAGTCCCTTACAGACTAGGAGTTCTTATTCCCTATTAAAAAAATAGAACAAACGGTTGCAAAACTGCATGCAGGAGTATCACCTCTCCTATTGTAGAACTGCTCCTCCTGCTGCTCTGAAAATCTCCCAGGGCAAGAGATAAAAGGGCTAAGCACAGCACTGTCTTTTGAAATCTTGCTACATGTGGCAGTCTCTCCCGTTGTGAATCTCTGGGTGTGCTGATGTACTCACTCTGTCCTTTCTTGCTCCCACTACTCTCAGGCAAGAATCCTGTTCAAACCATGAAGCTGAATGGATCTTCTTAAGCCAGTCTGGGCCCCCCTCTAGACCTTCGAGACCCCTCTTAGACCACCGGCAGCAGCCTCATCAGCACTCCATCTTCCACCCAACTCCCCTGCTGGCATGGCTACACTTTTTTTTAAGGGCTGACTCAGCCACCCTGCCAGGACATTCTGCCTGTAGATTGACCAAGTTCCTTCCAGTATGCAGATCAGCCCTCCTGGCCTCCGCCCACTAACTTCTTAAATATTCTCCAAACTTCCAAAACCAGGGGGGGGGTACCAGAGATCTGTCTTTGTGAGTCATCCAGACTGACCTGCAGTAGACCCTAACCCAATTCCAGACACACAAACTAACAATGAGTCTCAACATAAATTTGTCTGCACTAACATTAGTAGCATACTAGAGGGTGCTACACTCAACCCCCCCCCTCCCCCCTTAAAAACAACCATGTCCCCATTGGCTTGAAAAAATGTGCAAGAGTATCCCATAAGAAAAACCAGAGGGGAAAAAAGGGCAACAAATTGGAAGGGGCTTTTTCCATGTAGCACTACCCCGTATGGGTTGCAGATGACTGGGTTCCCCACTCCTGCACAGCCGGGCAACAAGTATTCTCCACACTTTCTCCAGACACAAGGAACAGTCTTTGAGCTTGGGTTTTAAGTTTTATTAGGGGTAATAACTTGGATGGGGGATAGGAATTATGGGATGCCCAACTTGATAGCAACAAACATCAGGGACAACACAATGTCCTCCCTAGATACAACTCTGATTGATCTCCTCTTCTTCTCTCTGCACAACTCTGATGGATTTCCCTCTCGACTGCCTGACAGTTTCTGGTAGAAAAGCAAAAGCCCCTTAAGGACTGGGAACTTTCCATTCCTTTTCTAAAGTTGCACAAAAGTTGTAGGTTGCATACAGACTCAAATGTAGATACTGACCCCAGCTCTACCCACTGCTGGAAATGTCAGCCCACCTGGCTGTTTCTTCACCAGCCCACCAGGCTGCTTCTTCACCAGTCTACCTGACTGACTCTCCGCCAGTCTACTCGACTACTCCAGAGATCTCCCAGGGCAAGGTAATGAAAATTTAAGCACAACACTGTCTTTCGGAGAGAGACCTGCTACTAAGGTGACTACATTTCCAAACTGCCATTCAGGGACATCCCGCCCCCCCCCCCTCACCTTCCCCAAAAAAGGTTGAGGGGGGAACGGTAGGGGAAATGTAGTCTCGGGGTTGATGGGGAATTTGGCGGTGGGTTATTTGTCAGCTGAATGTACCACTTGCCATCAGATGCAGTGCCGCTTGCCACCCATAGCCTGCGGCCAGATGCAGTACTGCTATCACTTTCTCTGCATGAGCCACGTGCATTACAGAAAAGGAGTGGAGTCGCTATCTGGAGAGTGAAGATCACACCAGTCCCTGCTGCTTGCCGCTAGGTGTCGGAGAAGGAGGAGGTGCTGAGGTGGGTGGGGATAGCAGTGCTGCACTAGGCGCAGGCCTCGATCCCGGCCTCACTGTCTGAGAGTAAATGGTCACTGGTTGCAAGACACCAGGCAGCGCTGGCCCTAGCAACCAATTCCAGAAATGTAGTTACTAGTTAGTAGGGGGTGACTGTGTCATATATTTCATTCCGGAATGAAGGTGCCCGGGACCAGGGACAGACATGTCAATTGCGGGACAGTCCCGGGCAATCCGGGACACGTGGGCACCCTACCTGCTACATGTGTCTCTCCCCTTGTAAGTCACTGACCATACTAATGTACTCACACTGTCCTCCTTGCTCTTGCTGCCGCTTAGGTAAAGATTCCTTTCAAACTGCAATACTGTCAGGATCCTCCCAAGCCAGACCAAGCTTTGGCCCAAGGTAAAACCCAACATGGCATCCATATTTAAGGGTTGGCTCAGCCTCATGCCAGGTCCACTGTCTGGGGATTGGCCAAACTCCCCTAAGTATGCAGATCAATCCCCCTGGTCTCTGTCTACTAACCTCTAGAAGTTTCTTCAAATCATCCAGGCTAAACCCAGATTCCATGACTCATGCTTAACCATGAGCCAAACTATGTTTTGCCTACTCTCACACGAGTAGCACATAGAGGGTGCTACACATAAATAAATATACAATATCAAAAACAAAGTGTGTACATTTGAGGTATATACAGCAGCAAAAATATGTACTGTATATACAGCAACCTAACTACAGCTCCCTGCAGCTAGCAAACATCAACGAAGGAAACATATGTACAGGAAATTTACATATACCCAAAAGGCATTTTCCAGATGGAGCACCTCCCCTAAATGAAAGCCCTCCCAACAGAAACTCTCCTGGAGAATTACTTGAAAAAGTCCAACGCTCACTCAGGAAGAACACCTGTGGAGATCTGGTAATCCTTAACTTGTAGGCCATATTCTGGGCTTTTATCCTGTCCCTGTTGTCCGACGGTCACACCTGGACCTGACGGTTGGCATGGACTGCTGCTCCACTTCTGCTGACCATTCTGCCTGTTTAGAGGTAACATCCTTCTCCATCCTTTCTGTCTCCACCTCAGGTAGTCCTGCCTGCAGATTTTCAGCTTCCTGAGCGTACCCCCACTCTCATTTTCCTTTCACTCACTCGTCCAGTCTGGGAGACCAGCAATAAATTTCACCACCACTGTCACTCCCCACTGGCTCACTGGACACACTGTCATCACGATGAGGCCCCTTCCAGGTGGGGCTGACAGTGTGGACTTCAGCAACTGGTTTCTCTGGTGGGATTGCTTGCACTGTGCTGGCATCTCTCACCTCCTGTTGTGGCTCATCCTTTCCCAGATTCTGAACGGCTGCAAACCTCCGGCTCTTCCACAGCAGTAGCGACGAATGGCTAAACGATCACAGGCTCGCAAACTGCACACCTCACAATCTCCTCCGACCAGGATTCCTCTCTCCACTTAATGCATAATCCTGACTTCAGATGCACTGTGTATGTGACCAGGGGCAGGTCACTGGGCACCAACTTTACTAGTGGGTCCTCACAGTGCCCACACTTCAGCCAAACACTTATAGCTGCAGTGGGTCTTTGGCATTCAGGACACAGCAGGCACAATCTCTTTACTCTATTTATCATGCCGAGAGCGTATGTTCCATTCGCACACTGGTATCCACCATCCAATACTCAGACATCACCTTCTGCTTTGACTAACTGTGAACAAAGTACAGACAAGGTTAATCAGGTTAAACATTACTTCGCAGCCCCCTTCTAAACAAGGAGAGCATGTAAAACTTGCCACAGATGGATCAAAATGTATGCGGTTTAGCAGGGACTGGCCAAATTTCGATCCATGGCTGTTCCCACTCAACAGAAGTTGATCTAACAATCGACTTCTGTCTAATAGTAATGTTCGAAAATTTGCATATTTTTTAAGCGGCTGTAACTGTCTGCAGCACTGATCAGGCCTCGTTCACACCAGAGCAGAGCGATTTTCTGGTGTTTTTATATGAGAGTTTTGCAAGCGAATGATAAGCAATTTATAAGTGTATTACAAGCGTTTTACATGTGTATTCAAGCTTCAAGTGTTTTTATTTGAGCCAATAGAAAGCACTAGGGGGAGAAGAGCTGCTGCTTTTTTAACCGCTAGCCGACCAGCCGCGGCAGGTCGGCTCGGCTGCATGAAAAAACTTAATATTAAGTCATTTCGCATTTCAGCCATTAGGGGCACGTGTACGCCGCCATTAGGGGCACCAGCGATCGCTCGTTACAGAGTGAGAACCAGGAGCGGTGTGTGTAAACACACAGCTCTCGGTACTGTCAGGGGGAGAAATGACTGATCGTCTGTTCATACAATGTATGAACAGCGATCTATAATTTCCCCTAGTCAGTCCCACCCCCCCTTCAGTTAGAACACACCTAGGGAACATAATTAACCCCTTCCTCGCCCCCTAGTGTTAACCCCTTACCTGCCAGTGAAATTTTTACAGTAAATTATGCATTTTTATAGCACTGATCGCTATAAAAATGCCAATGGTCCCAAACATTTTGTGGACGCTATAACTTTTGCGCAAACCAATCAATAAACGCTTATTCTGATTTTTTTACGAAAAATATGTAGAAGAATACATATCGGCCTAAACTGAGGAAAAAATTGTTTTTTTATATATTTTTGGGGGATATTTATTACAGCAAAAAATATTCATTTTTTTTCTAAATTGTCGCTCTATTTTTGTTTATAGAGCAAAAAATAAGAGGTGATCAAATACCACCAAAAGAAAGCTCTATTTGTGAGAAAAAGAGGACGCCAATTTTGTTTGGGAGCTATGTCGCACGACCGCGCAATGTTCAGTTAAAGCGACGCAGTGCCGAATCGCAAAAAGTGGCCCGGTAATTGACCAGCAAAATGGTCCGGGGCTGAAGTGGTTAAAGTGTTTTATAAGCAACAAAACGCTTATAAAACACTTGTAAAAGGCTCATGTTGAGCTTTTTCCAGGTGTTCCAATTGAAGTCTATTGGACCAATCTGCCTCTATTCTGCCTAAAAAAAGCTCATGTACAAGAGCCATTGAAATAAATGTTGCAGCATCTGCATGGTGCTGGCGGGGATCTGCCCATGGCCATTGGGGTATATAAGGCTGAGTCTATCCGGGTCCGCAGTTTTCACATCCACTCCTCACCTGGTGGGAACACCGTCTTCACTTTTACTTTACCCCCCTCTTTCAGGTAAGAGGGGCTTCCACTACTTTTATTATACCTTGTCTTTTTGCACTTTGGCTTTTCTCACTTGGTTCTCGGCCAATGCCTTGTTTCATTGTTAAATATCTTTTTTGTTTTTTCACTAGTTCACATACTCATATGGCCTCCTTTTTTAGTAACCTTTGGTTCTCAGCATATTCGGTGTTCATTCCATTTCCTTTTTACCTGGGAATCTTACTTGGATTTGCTAGACACATTACCAGACACCATACTGCACTTTTATCGTATACATCAATGTTACATTATGATACACATTAGATCCACTTGGGTCCAAATGTGTCTTAACACTCCATGAAATTGCATCCTGCTGTCCTGGCTTGCCCTCGGCTGTCCCCCTCCCCTTCATTACCGCCACAGTCCCGGCATAGACGTTTTGTTTTGGCACCTCTACTGCCCTCTTAGAGGCTGGGCTTGTTTTTGAAGCTGACATGTAAGTAACAAGGCCATCTCTTTGAAACCCCTCTCACTTTTGTGGGGAACTATTGATTACATCTTTTTTTAAACATATATATGATATTGTTGCATTTTAATATAAACTTACATTTATACATCCTTAGATAAATCTTTGCATTAAAGCTCCTGGTGAGTGGACAGGGTCCACGAAACGCGTAGAGACCCAGAGACAACAAGATATATTTGTTACATTTAGAGATTGATCATGCACCTTTATATGACACATTAGTGATATTATTACAAGATGAGTCTTAGAGGTGCCAGGATGGATTGCCATATTCAAAGATTTACTATGTATTTTTCATCAAATATTATTTATATCAATACTTCATGCATTGATGTACTATCTGTATGTTTTTATCTCCGCTCTCTATATTACATGAGCTCTAGAGATGCAGAGATGTATTTGCTACATTTTGAGATTTATCGTGTACCTTTCTATTAAACTAGATTTACTATTTACCCTTTTTTTATGAAATATTATCTATATTACTACAAGATGAATTGACGTACCTAGTGATCTTTAGCTTTTTATATCTATAAGTCTGCACCATGTTTGAAATCGAGTTCATGTAATAGAATGTGCAATAAATGATTATTTTACACAATTTGTATTGGATATATTGACGTGCCTCATTTATAGTCCCCATGACCACTGTTCGGTGTCTGTATTAAAATAAATGGGATTTTGTTTGTTGAGCGTATTAGAGCTACAAGCTTCAAGCAGAAAATCTCTCAGGTGTGAACAGGGCCTCATTGTTGTGACAATAGAGGAAGTCTGCCGTCAGAATGCAATAGCACAGTGAAGAGGATTTCTCCACGCACCTCACTTGCGTGGATAGGGTAATACGTTTTTTTAATCAGCCCCCTGGCTAATTGAATAAACAAATTACCCACCTATGGGCAGCCTAAGTAAACACCACTTATAAAGGTAACCAGCCATTTTTAAATTTAAGTTAAACTATGTTATGGTAACATGTAGAAAATATAAAGTAGGTGTTTTTTCAATTTGTCTGCAAAAGTGGAAATACATTTTAAACCTTCTTTGCATTATGTTACGGTCTACAAAATGACAGCTACGCTTTTATGTTTTATTTTACCAACCTCTGAGAACTGAAACATACAGGCATTTTGGCATACAAGTGTGTCAACAGATTACACCAATTAATGTGATCACTTACATTATGAATAATTGTTTCAGAAGTGCTGCTAGGCAAGCAAAATGTAATTGCTGTCTAGGATGATGATCTCCTTCATTTAACCACGGCAGCAATTTAATTTCCTTTCATGGGCGTAAGACAGCTAATCTTGTCCATACTGTTTAGTGCTATAAGCAATAAATTGTTGAGTCTCAAAGATAAGCAGTTCTGAGTACAAAACCTTATCTGAATTATCTAATAAATAGCCACCTCATGATGTTGGCTGTATAATATTCCTAACTTTCATTTAAAGTAAAACGCCACATTTAGTGATAAATAAAAAAAAAAAAGAGCATTGTAGACCTGCTTTAAAATTCCATTGCTCCTCCACACAAAAAATGTTGGTGTTGGTTACATATTCATGTACTTGTCAGGAACCAATACATGAATCTGTCACATGGAGGTGGCACTGAGTCTGGAGGGTCCAAGGCATGCTAATTTCTAGCTAGGACACTGTCGGCTCTGTGGCCAACAGAACCATAGTAACAAATGACTGATCCTTGGCCAGTTGATAGCCAAGATATTCCACAGTTAAATGTAAGCAAAGAAGTAGGGATATGCTGATCTAAACAACCAAACATGGCCATGGTCACTGATAGGCCTCGTACACACGACCGTTTTCCTCGACAAAATACATCAAGAAAAATGCTGGCAGAGCTTTTTTGCTGAGGAAAACGGTCGTGTGTATGTTTTTCTTGGATCTCGTGCCATGTTCTCTTTTTTCTCGTCGGGAGTCTTTCCTCGTCGTGTTTCTCGTCGGGCTGGTTTACGACGAGAAACACGTTTGTGTGTATGTTTAGAAACGCGTGTATGCTCAGAATAAAGTATGAGACGGGAGCGCACCTTCGGTAAAAGTAGCGTTCGTAATGGAGATAGCACATTCGTCACACTGTAACAGACTGAAAAGCGCGAATCGTCTCTCACCAAACTTTTACTTAACACGCAGTAACATGAGATTAGTAAAAGCAGCCCCAAGGGTGGCGCCAGTGGAATCAAACTTTCCCTTTATAGTGCCGTCGTACGCGTTGTACGTCACCGCATTTGAGAACGACAAGATTTTGTCTTGACAGTGTGTATGCAAAGAAAGCTTGACAAGATTCTAGACAAGCCTGACAAGAAACTCGTCGAGGAAAACAACGTTTCATTTACGACGAGATTCTCGGTCATGTGTACGAGGCCATAGACAATAAAATCAGCCAGCATCCCAGCCCCTTTGTTTACTTTCAGTTGTCAGCCAGGAAATCTCCTGAAGGCAGGTGAATGGCCAGAGATCAGTTATCGGTTGCTAGAAAGTTTACAGCCACCAGCATCCTAGCAACCACAAGCCTTGTGCGGGAAGCATTAATGACAGCTTCCAGTACATATTCCCAACTCTAAGCACTCTCTCTGCATGCCAATTCCAGGCTGGTCTTAATTACTGTGACCCAGAGCTGTCTGAGGCTGTTTTACACCGACATCCTTCAATCGGGCCAGGAGTGTAGCTTTCTTAGTATACAATGGTCTTAATTACTGGCAGTTTGCTTATCTGCAAGCTGGCAGTAAGTTGGTTTGAACCTGTTGCAGTCATAG
This sequence comes from Rana temporaria, assembly GCF_905171775.1. Lineage (NCBI taxonomy): Eukaryota > Metazoa > Chordata > Amphibia > Anura > Ranidae > Rana > Rana temporaria. Next base: position 147,580,547 of record NC_053493.1, read on the forward strand.
CAATAGATTTTAAAAGTTTCAGTGGTATGAACTAATCTAAAACTGGCGCATGTGTCAGTATTGGAACTGAAACTGGCACAAAGCTTATAATAATTAGGCACAGGTCATGTTACTACCAGAAAAGTGTTATTATCGTATTGATCAGTTATGTACATTGCAAGGATTTAGTTTAGCACTTTTAATGCATAATCTACTGTCCTGCTTGAAGGGGAACTAAGCCCTCCTATCATTTTCACCCAAGGAAGCTGCCATCTTGGCCTCTGTTTTATCTTAAACTGCCATGATGCTGCACATGTGATCAGTTATAACACCAGACATTTGATGGTTTGACAGTTTGGTTGAGAGCACAACCAATCTGGCAGTTACTGTTTTTTTGAAACTGTTAAATCCATGGGTTTAGTTTCCGCTTTAAACTGACTCATGCATTTCAATCACTTTCTACTTTCTACATTTAATATAACACATTTGTCTCTACAGTGACATGATCAGTCTTAGTGATATAATGCTTTAAAAACTTTTGGAAATAGCAGTAAGTCAATCTCATATGCAGGAAATGACATTCATTGATGGCATTCTGTATACATGAATACAAAAAATAAGGCAGTGTGGGAGGCCCATAAAACGGTCATAAGAGGAGAATTAATAGCGTATGGCTCCCACATCAAGAAAGAAAGAACTAAAGAAGTGACAGAGCTACTAAAGAAAATTAATACATTGGAGATTAAACATAAAAAAAATCTTGAGCCCTCAGATATTCAACAATTACAGAATCTCCGAGTAGAACTTGCACATTGCTTAGATCGAAGAATTAATAATAAACGCAGATACTTTGCTCATAGGTTCTATGAGCAAGGGAATAAATGTGGGCGGCTACTGGCGAAACAACTTAAAAAACAACAAGAGTCCAGACATGTGCATAAGCTAATAATACAAAACAAAAGTATAGTAGAAACTCGGGCCATAGCGAGAGAATTTCATAAATTTTACGAAAACCTATATAATATCAAGGCACCTGACACCTCACAAATAGAGGATAGGGAGGACTACAGACGGGAAGAGATATGAGAGTATATAAGGGAGTCATTAATGCCCACCCTATCGGAAACAACTATAGCAGAAATGGAACTTCCTATTACAGTGGAAGAGTTGAGCAGAGCAATAATAGCCTTGCCGACAGGGAAAAGTCCTGGCCCAGATGGATTGACAAATACTTATTATTAAAAAAAATTGTCGGAGCTGATAAATTCGCTGTGTAACTACTTTAACACGATTAATACAACTAATCCACTGCCTCCAGAAGCCCTGTTGGTGTATATTACTATACTCCCAAAAGAAGGGAAAGATCCCCAGAACAATACCAATTATAGGCCTATTTCACTGCTCAACTCAAACACTAAACTGCTGGCCAAAATCCTAGCTCTGCGATTACAAGAGCATATTGGGGCTTTAGTTTACCCAGATCAGACAGGTTTTATGAAAGGACGTGAGGCAAGGGATAATACCATCCGGGCACTTCACCTTCTTCATTGGATGCAATATGGGCCAGAGAAAACCCCAAAGATCGTACTATCAATGGACGCTGAAAAAGCTTTCGATAGGGTGAATTGGGGTTTTATGAGTGAAGTTCTGAGGGGGGTGGGCCTGGGTGACCGCATGATGGGATAGGTAATTGCTCTATACGCGGGCCCAAGAGCAAGGGTTAAAGTAAATGGCACAATATCTGATTACCTTAATATACTAAATGAAACGAGACAGGGTTGTCCACTTTCACCATTAATATTTGCTTTAATATTGGAACCATTTCTTTGTAGGATTAGAAGTAACGGGGAAATAGCAGGGACATGTATTGGGGATGTGGAACATAAAGTATCGGCTTATGCTGATGACATATTATTCTATCTTTCAACACCACAGACATCCTTAACAGCTCTAATGCAGGAAGTGGATAGATATGGGTATCTATCCAATTTTAAAATCAACTTCGAAAAATCAATACTTTTACCCAGCCATGTACCTCAAGAGATGGCGAGGACATTGAGGAGGGTGTACCCCTTTGTATGGAAGAAGGATTCCTTGTTCTATCTGGGGGTACACATCACGCGGATCTAAAAATGTTATATAACCTTAATTACGTATCCTTACTGACTAGGGGGACCTAAAGAAATGGACAGGACATTATCTGACATGGTTTGGAAGAGTGAGTGCTTTTTAAAATGTGTATATTACCCAGAATTATCTACATATTACATACAGTCCCGATTAAAGTACCAGAAACCTTTTTTAAACAGATACGGAAGGCATTTGTAGCTTTCGTGTGGAATGACAAACGACCAAGGCTGGCCTATGATATCTTGCGTAGAAGTAAGGTAGAGGGAGGAATGGGGCTGCCAGACATATCAGTATACTATAAGGCAATGTCGTTGGTTCGAATCTTGAATTGGTGCCACGACTTTGCTAATAAAATGTGGGACCCACTAGAAAAGACAATAGTGGGGAGGAACTTGGCAGGGGCCCCTTGGATTCCGACTATGTCAAGAGGATTTTCGAAATGGACATCTCCCTTGACCCTGAATTCCTTGTTAATATGGGACAGGTTGAATAAAATGGGAGAATATTCACCCCGGGTGTCCCCCCTGGCTCCACTGGAGGGATTCCCATGGTTCACACTATTTGCACTTTGTTACGTTAGTTGGGGAAAAGGCCATGAGGGCTGATACACATAATCACAGGTGACCAATAGTCAAACACTAGGCACAACGTTAATTATTATTATATATATTTTTTTTTTTCTTCACAAAAAGAACAGACACAAGGGCCAAGAGGGGTCCCTTTGGAAGTAGGATGGTGGATCATTTTTTTTCTTTTCTCTCCCTCTCCCTTTTCTCTCGGGAGATCACACGATTCAAGTAGAAGAAATGGAGTGTGTAGGGACAGAGCAGACATACCCCACCGTAGCGAAAGGTGATGCGGAGTAGGGGAGGTGAATTATAATTCTCCTTTTTTTTTCTTTACCTTTTTTTGGGGGGGTAGAATAATTGATAAGTTTTTGATATGACATTCTTAGATTTTCCTGCAATGTTCAATTGTGTCTAGTTTTTAAATGATGGAACATAAGAATGTACAATGTTGTATGGAATATTGTTAATAATAATAATAAAAAAAAAATTGATTATAAAAAAAATGAATACAAAAAATAAATACACAAAATGGGGTTGTCATTATTGGCATGGTTAAATTAAGCATTTTGAGACTCTTTGCCATTTTTACAATACCAGACTGTAAATGGATTATGAAACAATTATATGTTATATCATTTTTTTATGAGAATTGCTGGCCTGCTATGGGGACACTTGGTGGAGTCCGGAGCACCAGTGGGGGACCCAAGAAGAGGAGGATCAGGGCTTCTCTGTGCACAGAGCAGGTAAGAATACCATGGGCCAGATTCACAAAAGAGATACGACGGCGTATCTCCTGATACGCCGTCGTATCTCTGTGATCCGCCCGTCCTAACTATGCGGCTGATTCATAGAATCAGTTACGCATAGATAGCCCTAAGATCCGACAGGTGTAATTGACTTACACCGTCGGATCTTAGGCTGCAATACTTCGGCCGCCGCTGGGTGGAGTTTGCGTTGTTTTCCAGCGTCGGGTATGCAAATTAGCTTTTACGGCGATCCACGAAGCTACTCGCGTGCGTAACATCGTTTTTTCCCGTCGCAATGTTAAGCAATCTTTTTCATTGCTTAACTTTACACCAGCCATGTTAAAGTATGGCCGTCGTTCCCGCGTCAAATTAAAAAAAAATTTGGCGTAAGTACGGCGTAAGTACATTACGCACGTCGCCATTCACAAACACGTCGGGGCGCCGTAATTTCGTGCAAAGCACGTCGGGAAATTTACGAACGGAGCATGCGCAGAACGTTCGGCACGGGAGCGCGCCTAATTTAAATGGTACACGCCCCATTTGAATTAGGCGGACTGGAGTCCCGCGATCGGTCCCCGAAGCTGAAGAACGGGGAGAGCTGTATGTAAACACAGCTTCCCCGTTCTTCACTGTGGCGCTGTCATCGATCGTGTGTTCCCTAATATAGGGACACACAATCGATGATGTCACGGCCTAAACTGAGGAAAAAAAATAATGTTTTATATATTTTTGGGGGATATTTATTATAGCAAAAAGTAAAAAATATTGAATTTTTTTCAAAATTGTCGCTCTATTTTTGTTTATAGCGCAAAAAATAAAAACCGCAGAGGTGATCAAATACCACCAAAAGAAAGCTCTATTTGTGGGAAAAAAAGGACGCCAATTTTGTTTGGGAGCCACGTCGCACGACCGCGCAATTGTCAGTTAAAGCGACGCAGTGCCGAATCGCAAAAACTGGCCGGGTCCTTTAGATGCATTTAGGTCCGGGTCTTAAGTGGTTTAAGTCTGGCACATATATTTTGCTTGTGACAAAATCTCTTTAGGACCATACACACAGCTTTATATTTTTTACACGATTTGAAAACACTAATAACAATCAAATAGCAATATTTGAGTTTACACTTAAATGATAACAAGCACTTTCAGGGGAATAGCTATTCATCATGCCATGCCATGCATAGATGTTCCATTATGTATGAAAAGGTGCAACTGATTCTGGCAGTGACTTGATTTGAACAGTGGCGGCTGGTGCTTTTTGGGGGGCGCAAACAAACGGAAAAAATAAAAAAACATCAATTGCAGCCTCACTGTGCCCATCAATTGCCGCCACCGTGCCCATCAAACGCAGCAACTGTGCCATAAAATTGTCGCCACTGTGCCATAAAATTGTCGCCACTTTGCCATGCCATCAAACGCAGCCACTGTGCCATGCCATGAAACGCAGCCACTGTGCCCATCAATTGTCGCAACTGTGCCATGCCATCAAATGCAGCCACTGTGCCATCAATTGTCGCCACTGTGCCATGCCATCAATTGTTGCCACTGTGCCCATCAATTGTCGCCACTGTGCCATGCCAAACGCAGCCACTGTCCTATCAATTGTCGCCACTGTGCCATGCCAAACGCAACCACTGTGCCATGCTAGATGCAGCCACTGTGCTATCAATTGTCGCCACTGTGCCATGCCAAACACAGCCACTATGCCATGCCATTGTTGCCACTGAGCCCATCAATTGTCGCCACTGTGCCATGCAAAACGCAGCCACTGTACCATGCCATTGTCGCCACTGTGCCCATCAATTGTCGCCACTGTGCCATGCCAGACACAGCCACTATGCCATGCCATTGTTGCCACTGAGCCCATCAATTGTCGCCACTGTGCCATGCCAAACACAGCCACTATGCCATGCCATTGTTGCCACTGAGCCCATCAATTGTCGCCACTGTGCCATGACAAACACAGCCACTATGCCATGCCATTGTCGCCACTGTGCCCATCAATTGTCGCCACTGTGCCATGCCAGATGCAGCCACTGTGCCATGCCATTTTCACCACTGTGGCCATCAATTGCCACCAGTTTGCCCCTAAAATGCCACCAAATTCCCCCCGGCCTGGCACTTACCTTTCTTGGTCAGCCATCCTCGGATCCTCCTCCACGATCCCTCGATGTAGTCCCACCCTCGATATCGCTTTATCCAATCAGGTTACCGGTAACCAGATCCGGTGAACCTGATTGGTTGAAATGCGTGTCAGTGTTAACCAAGGAATGCACACCCTGTGCATCCCCTGGTTAACTATTTAAAAGCCACTGGCTCTGATAGACCCTTCCACAGCCAACCAGCTGCCCGTATTCAGATGGCCAGCGCTCGCCAGGGGGCCAGCCATCTGAATAGTGGGCAGCAGCGACAGCGGCGACAATACATAGATTCATGCAATGCATGAATCTATGTATTGTTTTCAGTGGCAGTGCAGGAGCGAGAGGGGGCAGCGCTCCCGGCTCCTTCGCCTTCTATGGATGCATCGCCACTGGATTTGAATAAGCATGGGCAGATGCCACACCACCTGTCCTTCTTCATAATGCCCATGTACATGAACTATAACCGCAAGGGCCTGATTTATTAAATTAGCAAACTTGCTCACCAGGCTGTTGATCTTAGGCCAAACAGCAGGTATGCTTTACTCTGATTTACAACAAAAAAAATCAGCACACACAACAATCTTGATATTGTGTACATGGAATTCCACATCCCCATGGTCACGAAAGAGTGTTCCTAAGCCTACAATACATTACATTTTAGAATTGAATTTAATTACTTTACAATGTTTTAATGCTATTTTAATTCTATTTTTTTTCTAACATTTGTAACCTTATAAATGTGTCACAGTGAGTTACAAATAAATATCAGCATCTTATATTTAATACTGGCCAATCAGAAGCTGGGGTGGAGCATAATATGAAAACCACGTTTTGAGAGATATTTATATTAGTTATGCAGAGATAAGGAATGGAGAAAAGCGAGTACCTCCAATGGTTCATTAACCCTCTTAGCGGTATTCCCGAGTCCCTGGATCCAGCGATGCCACCGCGCTGTGTGAGCGAGCGGGACCTCGCTCGATTCACACAGTGCCTCTGTGTGCCGCCGATCTCCGTTCCCTGCGACGTTACGACGCACGGGGCCGGAGAACGGCGCCAAATTCAAAAAGGTAAACAAACACTTTACATACAGTATACTGTAATCTTATAGATTACAGTACTGTATGTAAAACATACACATCCCCCCTTGTCCCTAGTGGTCTGCCCAGTGCCCTACATGTTCTTTTATATAATAAAAACTGTTCTTTCTGCCTGCAAACTGTAGATTGTCCATAGCAACCAAAAGTGTCCCTTTATGTCTTGAGAAGAGGAGAATAAGGGGGGATATGATCAACATGTACAAATATATAAGAGGTCCATACAGTGAACTTGGTGTTGAGTTATTCACTTTACGGTCAACACTGAGGACAAGGGGGGCACTCTTTACGTCTAGAGGAAAAGAGATTTCACCTCCAAATACGGAAAGGTTTTTTCACAGTAAGAGCTGTGAAAATGTGGAACAGACTCCCTCCAGAGGTGGTTCTGGCCAGCTCAGTAGATTGCTTTAAGAAAGGCCTGGATTCTTTCCTAAATGTACAGAATATAACTGAGTACTAAGATTTGTAGGTAAAGTTGATCCAGGGTAAATCCGATTGCCTCTCGGGGGATCAGGAAGGAATTTTTTCCCCTGCTGTAGCAAATTGGATCATGCTCTGCTGGGGGGTTTTGCCTTCCTCTGGATCAACTGTGGGTATGGAGTTGGGTGTATAGGATTTTACTGTGTTTTTTATTTAGTTTTTTTGTTTTTTGTGGTTGAACTGGATGGACTTATGTCTTTTTTCAACCTGACTAACTATGTAACTATGTCAAAAATGGTTTTAGAGCAGCTAGAAAACAGCGATAATAAATTATAATCACTTGCAGAATTGTGCGATAGCGATTTGTGGGGAAATTCGTCATAAAAAAATAAAAGTAATGACAGCGACAATTCTGCAACTGAGCAAATTTCAGTGATTTTGAGTTGATTACATTATTGAATAATTTTTATTATAATTATATTATTATTTGTTATAATTATTTATTATATTATAATTTATAAAAAAAAAAAAAATTTAAATCATACCCGGGATGCCTACTAGACTCTTGTTTGGACAGATTTAAGTGAGTTATTCCTAAAAATCACAGGCCTACAGTATAAAAACGCCAAATTTCCTTGCAAATAATGGTACCGCTTTCAGCAAGTAAAATCGGAAAGAATCATACCGCTAGGGAGGTTAAAAGTGTAAGTGAAGGTCAGGAACTGTTGGGGGGGCATGACTGCATCATTGCAGAAGTGTGTTTAACACAACATTATCGAGGAATAGAGAAAAGGCCATAATCCAATAGGACTGAAAATATAATATAGTGGATCCTTGCTTTACGAGTAATGCGGTTAACGAGCGTTTTGAAAGACAAGCAACTGTTTTTTTTTAAATCCTGACTTGGTTTGCGAGTGTTGAGAATTCAAGATAATGGGGTGTGCAGTACCGCATTTGGCCAAAGGCGCGGGGGCGCCGGTGACACTCGGAACGGTTTGGAGCCGTTTGGAAATACTCAGAATTATGCGGAAATACTCCATT